>NC_091460.1:106869312-106994312 GCF_027789765.1 Dendropsophus ebraccatus
GGTACCGGTGGAAGATCACACCCAGTGTCGTGGTGTAGAGATGAGTCGTTGAGCACATGTGAAGTGGAGAAAACCGCTGGAACAGGGTACGGTAATGCTGGATAGCTACGGCCATAGAGGAACGGTCAACTTGGGAACATTTCTTCCAGAGAGAGAGGTTAGCTGGAGCTGCTGGGGGGGCGGAGGCGTGGAATGCAGGTACCGGGACACGGTGCTGTAAGGCCCTGTAGGTCCTCCTTAGTGCAACGTGTTTTACCCTATCCGATGCACCGTCTGTGGGGCTAGCCCAGGCGTTTGACGTTCATACACATCAGTCTCTGGGTAAGGGATAGAGGAGATGACATAGGGCTCAGGCTCCAAAGGCTTTCACGTTTGGAGAGCGGATGATATTTCTTGTTAGCCAAACGTTATCCCCCACTTGTAGTGTGTGGCATTCGCCTTAGGTTGTAGGCATCCTCTTGGCGCGCTGAGCCTCCCCATCCTCCGGTCAACAATTCCAGGGCAGCCCTGGATTCTCCTCTGATGTTCCCGAACCCCAGTCAGGTTTCAGGTAGGGGTTGAAGGTGTAAGGAGCTTGGATCTCCAAGCGCACGGTCGCTGGAGGAAAGTTGGCCTTAGGCGGGGGTCCGAAAATCAGGTAGAACGGGGGAGAGTAAGCAGTGGAACAATGAATGGTTATTGTTATAGATCTCCACTTAGTTCATCAACAAGTGGGGCCACGTCTCTCTCTTGGTCACTGAATGCCGTTCGGAGCATTTGATAAAGACCTGGTTAACTTGTTCACACAGACACATTCCCTTGAGGGGTGATAGGCCGTGGTGCGGGCCTTCTTACATTTCATGGTAAGGCACACAGACTCTGGAAAAGTTGAGAATCGAAGGCGCGGACGCCGGTCCGTCAAGCAGAGAACTCTGGGCACCCATGAGGCTTTAATAATCCTTGTAAAAAGTTAGAGAGGCAGTGGTCTTGGCGGTCAAGTCCCGACAGGTACCACGAAAGCTACACTGGAGTCGGGTCAACCATGGTGAGGCGTAGGTATACACGCATCTTGTAGGGGCTAGATTCACATGGTCCAGGGCGACTAGCTGATTCGGCGGTGGAGGTGGGGGGGGGATTGGATGCAAAGGACTTCTCTTCCCCCAGCTTTGGCGATATTACAGGCAGGGCACGCAGCCACCAGTTCGCGATGTCAGCCCTCATCCCGATCCAGTAGAACCGCTGTCGGATAGTGGCCTCGTCTTGTGTACCCCGAAATGACAGGACCGGTCATGGTAGGCATCTAGCACCATCTTAGCGTCTCGTCGGGGAATGAGGATCTCGGTGGGCACCTCTCCCCAGAGACCGGATCAAGAGAGTTCCGCAGGATCAGTCCTTCTGTAAGAAGAGCCTCTTCTTTGCCTCCAGAGTCGCCTTAGCTCGACATCAGGATAGGGCCTCTTATCCGACATTGGGACCCGACCAGTAGAGAGGTAGTCATAGATCTCACCCAGGACACGGGGCTCTTCCTGGATGGTCTGCCACCTGGCCAAGTCTTGCGGGGCCCTAGGTGGAGGCGAAGGCGTTTCAGCCGGCTACATCAATACACTCTGGGTAGGAACCTTTGATAGAAGGGAGCATTTCTACGGCCTTCCCAGATCGCTGTCCTCTGGGGCCTCTTCGCCCTTGGTAGTCGGGACAGAAGGTCTGCATTGACGTTAGCCTTGCCACTGCGGTACTTAATTTCAAACTGGATTTGCCAGTCGAGAAGCCCACCGCTGCTCCAGGGCGCCAGCCGAGCAGTGTTGAGATGCGCCAACGGGTTGTTATCCGTATAGGATGGTAACAGGGGTGGCAGCCAGGTAGTCCTTGAACTTTTCAGTGACGGCCCACACTAGGCTAGTAACTCCAACTTGAAGGAGCTATAATTGTTATCGTTCTTTTCAGCACCCCGAAGACTCCGGCTGGCATAAGCTTACGACTCTCTCTTGGCCATCTTGAACCTGGGACAGCACAGCTCCCAGGCCTTGGAAGCTGGCGTCTGTGTAAAGCCGGAAAGGAGGTTATAGTACGGGTAGGCCAGGATAGGAGGCGTGGTCAAACAGGCGTTTCAGGGTTTGAAAAGCAACCTCCTGCCGTTCGGACCACTCGACGGGGAGTCGTCGGTTGTAGTTTCTCGAGGGCAACCCCGGAGTAACTCATTGAGGGGCTCTGGGGCCACTTGGGCAAAGTGGGGAATGAAGCGGCGAATAGCCGGCAAATCCCAGAAAGCTTCTCACCTCATTGACGGTCTAGGTGGATCCCAGTGTTCCACAAACCGAGATCTTCTCTGGATCGGGTCGTATCCCCTCAGCACTCCAACGTGCCCCAGATAGTTCACTTGGGGTTTGAGAAGGTGGCACTTGGAGGAGGCGTTGATTTTCAGGCGTGATCGATTAGGACCTGGAAACACTTCACCAGATGATGGACGGGATCTTTCGTAGGTACGTGAATAGACATCACATTCATCTAGGTAGAGCAGGACACTCTGAAAGTTGAGATGGCCGAGAAACCTTTCCATCAACCGCTGGAAGGTAGCGGGGGCGTTGCACAGACGCAAGGGCATGCTGGTGAATTCGAATGAGCCATTAGGGGGGTGAAGGCCATCTTCTCCGGTCTTCGGGTGCCATGGGCACCTGCAGTACCACAATGGTGAGGTCCAAGGTGTGAGAAGTAGGCGGCTGGACCCAAAGCAGCAATAGAGCTATTCGATCCGGGGCAAAGGATAGGCATCCTTGTGGGTGATTGTGTTTATCTTCCTATAATCCACGCAGAACCGGATGTTACCGTCTTTCTTACTCAGAGGACAAAGGGGCAGCCCACGGACTCTGACTTTTCTTGGATAAGTTAGAGTCTTTCATCTCCTTGAGCAGTTTCTTGACCTGCTGATAGCTGGCAGAGGGATTGGCCGATGTTTCTCTTTGATAGGCAAATGGTCCCCAGTGTTGATCCGATGCTGGACCAGGTTGGTCTTCCGAAATCGAGGGGATTGTTTGCTGAAGGCCTCGTGATACCTTTTGGCCACCTTGAGGATGCCCGTGGAGGTATTCAAGTGGGGTATTGGCATCGCCAATATGGAGTTCATCCCACCAAGGGGCGAGAGCCCGCGTTTGAGTCCCTTTGAGTGCCGCGGATGGAACTCTGATAGGCGATGGTCTCCTCACAGATGATGTCCTCAGGATCGAGTTGGTATAACATGGCCACGGTGGTGAACTTGGGTAGTCAGCTGAGGAGTCTCCAAGGTTCACCAGACGGACAGGGACTCTACCCTGGAGACGGTCACCAGGATTCTAGCGGCCCCTGCGACAAGAGGTTGCCCCTCAATTTCAATAGCATCCAGAAGGGCACATAATCAGCCTGTGTTGAGGCCTGGACGGACCCCGCACCAGATGAGAACTCACTGTTAGCTGGGAGTGATCGGACGAGCATCTCTAGTGCGGACACGCAGATTTTCTCCTCGAGGATTGGCAATTTCCGCTGAGCGGCTGAGCACCTTATGGTCTTCTGAACGGCTTGCCTGTACTGAGAGCATAGCACAAGACATAGAGGCGGATTCAAGGCATCCAACACTTCAGTGAATACATGACGGATAATATTCATGCCTAATACCACGGTCCCACTATCTCCCTGAGCCTCAGTAACAATGATACCCTGACGCGCTAGCTCCCGCTTCCCTATGCAGACAGTGGGTTCCCAGTAACCTAGTTGCACAATAGGACGAGCCATTACTAGCAATAAGTTTCAGTACGTATTTCTTCAACAATGACCTAGTGTTCTCAGATCCCAATGTTCTTCAAACACATGCCTCGGCATAGTGGTAACCTGGGAACCTGTATCTACCAGAGCCTCCAGGTGGGACTCCGTCCACCCAGAGAGTCACATGCGGGCATTGTGAAGAGGAACCTTGAGAACCCACTGTGCTTCCTGCGGGCCTTTATCTCGACCTCCTGGGTGTTGGCCCTCGGACCCAGGGGTAGCCCGTTTAACTGATAGCACTGAGAGCGGTAGTGTCCATGTCGCCTACAGTGCGGCAATAGGGGCGCTCAGGGGATCTAAGTCTCGGTGGAGGAGGCCGATCGGGAAACTGAATACTCAGGGCATGGGTCCTGTGGTGGTGGAGGTGTTGGATAGGCCCCTTGTAGCCCCCTTAGGGCTTGGCAGAGAGAGTCAACCACTTGCGTAAGGAGAGCAGGGATCGCTGGGAATTAGCCGGGATAGACTGTTGGGCAGCTTGTATAGCGGAAACTGGTGGACCATAGTGGGCACTGGAGGTGGGGGTATAGGTCCCACCGGATCCGGGCAATCCGAACCTGGAGTACAGCCGGCACAGGGATTGTCAATTGCAACCACCCTCAGAGCCAGAGTCTTGAAGTCCAGGAAAGGCATTGTAGGGTTTGGGCAGCTAGCATACGCAGTTGGCTCTGGATGGAGTCTAGAGTCCACCCCCTCTATGAAGCGGTCAGTGATCATACTCTCCACAGCCGAGGGTCTATGGTATCAACCTGTCTCAGGGCCGGTAGGCAGATTGGAGTGCTAGTGCATAGTCTCTGAGGGTCTCACCCTGGCCTTTGTCGTCGGTCATAAAACTTAAGGCGGACCTCCGTGGGTGACTGTACCTCAAATTCTTTACTCAGCCGGGTCAGGATCTGTTGTACATTAAACTTTCTCCGTAGCTGGCCATGACCGCACCTCCTCGGCAGCGGGACCCTCAAGTTGTCCTAGCAGCAACTGCACCTGCTGAGTGGGAGAGAGTGAGACAAGTTTCAAGGGTGCGGGAAATTTTTTCCTTGAAATCAGCCAACGTGTGGGGTTCTCCTTTATAACTGGGAAGATTGTTGGGCCCAATGAAGAATGGGACCGCTGCGGTAGCCATAGCAACGGGAGCCGCGGGAAGCCTTCTCGGGCCGTCGGCGAACTGCCGGACCCGTCAGAGTCACTGTGATGGCCGGTGGACATGACGAGGGGTTCTGGTGTAAGGCGCCTGGAAGAAGTAGGGGCGAGGAGAGCTTGCGGGAACAGCAGGCACCGATAGGCAGGGTGTCCGGGACCGGAGAGGAATAGGGCGGAAGTCAGCATCAACACTTCCGGCGGTCCGGGCACAATCTCCTTCCCTCCTGCAACAGAGGCTTGGATACTGCAGGGCCGGGGCGGAGCGCGCGCGCTGGCGCGAAGACAGTGCGTCACGCGCTGACTTGACCCCTTAGCAGGCCGCAGCGCGGCAATAGCAAAGCCTCTGGGGGGATTAGCAGTACAGTTCTGGGGACACTGACAGTTGGCACAACACAGTCTGTATCCTGTTCGTGACCCCAAAAATGCGATGCCCTGGCCCCTGAGGGCCACTTCCCGCAGTGCTGGTGTTATGAGCGGGCAATGACCGGGCAGCTGCAGGGGTTATACTTGTCACGGTATAGGCCTGAGGGCAGCACAGCTGTAGGGCCGGTCTGTGGAATCTGCGGGTGATGATGGGCATGCGATTCTTCGCTGCACTTAGTCAGGGCACCAGTTAGTAGACACCAATGCCAGGGTTCAGTAACAGCGGTTTTATTATAGATGAGGTAACTAGTAGCAACAGTTCTGTCCGGATGCAACCGGGTATATAGCAGGCTTTGACAAATAAGGCAGGAGTGGTGCTGCATAGGCTGTGAGAATACGTGCCAGATGATGGGAGTAGGAGTATGAGAGAAATAGCGTTGCTGGGTGGATTAACTTGAGAGTAATACTTGCTGTGAATCCTTGTAGCGATGAGGAGAGATAACGGAATGACACCCAGATGAGAGAGAAGAATCCGGTCACTTGAGCAGGCAGATACAGCCGAAGACTGGAATATAGCAGCAGACTTAGTCACTCTTCTGTGGGAGAGGATAGAACCACACAACCTCCTTGCTTGGAAGCAGGGGGAAGACTAACTTGTCAGCAGGAAGTGGGAGGTCACATGGTTGCTCCTGGCCAGAGCTAGTCGGCCATTGGAGGAACCATGGTTACAGGTCACGTGATCAACAGCCTTGCATACCACTGTACACTGTAATACACAGGAATACATGAGAATACACATGAAAATGCACAATACCAGAGAATACTAGGGGAAAACCAGCAGCAGTTGCAGTGCAAACACTTACCAGAACAGGCATGGACACAGCAAGAGAAATGGCCATAATAGGAGTAGTAGTCTGCATGTTCTGGGACACTGCAATACACCGTGAAGTTAAGCAGTTAAGCAGGCTCAATTGTACAGTTTACCAGGATTTATCTGGCTGCTTCTGAAACGGGGGATACATTTACAGTTACCTGAGTTTCACCAGTCCTATCCTGTAATCCATGTGATTCCCACTGGGCTGAATTCTTTCCCCTTGTGGCAAATTCAGCTGTTATCTCTGATTACTGTGTTCAAATCTGTTTTTCTCTCTCACTGTTTCTAAAGGACCTTGCTTCCCGTTACCTAACGCACAGGACTTTGTCTCCTTTTACCTCACACACAGGACCTTGCTTGTTGTTACCTCACACACAGGACCTTGCTTCCTGTTACATCACACAACACTTACTGGTTTCCCTTCCTGATTCTTCTATGCCCCTCCTTTTCCAACATGCACAGCACAGCTCTTACCTTTGACTCCCTCACTGCTGGACAACTAGCAATGTTGTTTTCTGGCACTACTGGCATTCGTTGACTGCCATACAGAAGTAATTAATTAACCCTTGATAGTGATAGTCAAGGTTACTCTTGGCTGCATATCCATCTACATAGATAAATTAGAAAGAGAAAGAGATGAAACAACTTTTTCCTTTCCCCTATACAGCTCTGGAGGCTGTCACAGTTCTGATGTTTTCCTGCCCTTAAGCTAGGTGGTCACTGATTGCTGTGATGTCAGTGGTGGGCAAGGTTAGACATAAGGTGCTACAGCTTCCCTGGCAACAGAGGAGACCAATCGTGTGACAGAGTAGCTGAGATCATGTGGACCAGGAAGTGAGGATTTTCTGCAGCTTCAGGGTATGAGTTAGGATGTGCTGCAGACAAACCAACAAATTCTTGTAATAGAAACCTATTACAACAATCTTAGATCATTGAAAGGAATTCAACAGGGTAAATTTTAACTCCTTAAACACTGCAATCTATCATAACCACAATGTTTAAGGGGGTCAGTGACAGGAAAAGTACCACAGTCATGGGGGTATGATACTTACCAATGTCTTGTCAGGTCGGTGATCTTCTTATAGAGTCTGCCTCAGGCAGACCCTATGAGAAATGCACTGATAATACTGATCAATGCTACGTGAATGTCATATGATTAATCAGTATATGCAGTCTAAGTGAAAAAATATGCAAGAAATAAATGATGATGAATTGCTTCAATAAGCAATGAAGTATTAAAGTATTTCAGCCCAATATTGTGCTTTGCAATATTTCTCAACTGTGTTGCTGTGTAATAGATCTGCTTTAATCTTGCTCATATCACTGTAAATGGAACATCATATACATTTTACAACACTTTGTTCTCCTGGTTTGTTCACTTCCTGCAATCAGATGTAATCATCTCCTGTTTACATCACTGACATGCATTTCCCGCCACTTCATATTTCTATAGAAGCTATTATAGGCTCCTTAGTTTTTTATTTATATAACTTTGTCTTTAATGTATAACAGATAAGTTGCAGTAGTTTTTTTGTTTTGTTTTTTGCCTAGTATTAATTGGAAATTCCCCACAGTGAGGAAGTTAAAGGGAACCTGTCACCCCCCGTGCCGGGGTGACAGGCTCCCGACCCCCCCGTTAGAGACCCCTATACTTACCTAATCCCGCCGGGTCCCGCTTCTGGATTCGGTCGGGTCCCGGAGATCTCAGCCGCTGCAGCCCGGCGCGCGCGCTGACAGATGAGTCCAACGCTCATAGAGAATGACGGAGCGCTGGACTCTCCTGTCATTCTCTATGGGTGTTGGACTCATCTCTCAGCGCGCGCGCCGGGCTGCAGCGGCTGAGATCTCCGGGACCCGACCGAATCCAGAAGCCGGACCCGGCGGGATGAGGTAAGTATAGGGGTCTCTAACGGGGGGTCGGGAGCCTGTCACCCCGGTACGGGGGGTGACAGGTTCCCTTTAAGTGGTACTTTTTATAGTGAACACTGAATACTGAACTGATTTCCTAATAAAATCTGTAGTTGTCGTGGTTCTTAATATGGGACAGTAAGTTGCTTTTTTATACATTTTTTATTGCGTTTTTACATCTAGTTACATAGATCATAGTATTGTAAAAATGTGCAAAGAAAAACAACAAACCAATGGTGCTTGCATAGACCAGCACTGTCCAAAGGATACCCACAACAATCAAAGTAAATGAATAAAAGAATTATTTCATATAGCATGGACATGGTGCATTTCGGGAGTTCAATTCCCTTCCTCAGATAAAGATGCTGGTCTAAACAAGTGCCATTTATTTTTATTTGTTTTTTTTCTCTTTCTTTGTTTGCACATTATTTGTACAGGCCCCTATTGGGAGTATCCCATCTCCAGGTACCACCAGCTTAGTGGTCCTCTGATATCCCACACAGTATTGTCACTTACAGTGCTTACAGTGTACTTACAGTGATCAGCTACTTTTGATGAACTATACCAGCTGATGTACCTCCATTTGTTGTCAGGGGTGATGTGCATCAAGCCCAAGTGGAGTATTTTCTCCATGTCTCCTAAGGTATTACACGAGGCTCTTGAACTCTTTTTGACTGAAAAAAAGACAAAAGTCCATAAAGTTCAACCTATAATCCTACTGTGTTAATCCAGAGGAAGTAAGAAAACCCTCATGAGACAGATGCCCAGATTTCCCCATAGCAATCAGAGTAAATCCCTAGATCAGCGTCCTATCACATAAAATATAGTGCCCATAGCCTGCCGTATTATTATATTTTAGTGCCCATCCAGGCCTCCTCTGGAACTTATTTAATAAATTAGCCATGACAACATTATGGGCAGAGAGTTCCATAGTCTCACTGCTCTTACAGGAAAGAATCCATGTCTGTGCTGGTGATGAAACCTTCTTTCCTCTAGATGTAGAGGATGCCCCCTTCTCATGGTACCAGACCGAGGAGTTAAAAAAAAATCACTAGAAAGATCTCTGTACTGTCCATTCATATATTTGTATTTTGTGATCAGATCGCCTCTAAGACGTTTTTTTCTAAACTAAATAACCCCAAGCTTCATAACCTACCATAAATCTTGGTACTGTAACCCACCCCATGCATGTAGTGAGAGATAGAGAGATTGGCGGCAGCAGCAGGTACAGTTCTCTGGCCCGCAATAGCACTGGCAACAGTAACAAACAGCAGTCCAGGCAGGAAAACTTCAGTAAAGTTGCAAGAAGTGCCAGGAAAGTTTTGTAGATGGGAAATAAGCACATGGTGCAGTAGTGGATCGACACAGGCAATCATGTTCACATTGGCAGAAAAACATCTTGCAGTGCCCACAGGTGAGGATGATGATGGTTGCAACAACCTTAACTCTCCATTAACAGTCTCTGTGCAACAATTCAGCCATAAACGTCTGATATGACACATAATCTCCAGTTATAATACTTAAAGTGGTTTGATCACAGTTCCTTTTAGCAGTTGCTTTTTCAGTGAGAAAACGTGACGTAAAAAACAGCAGATAGATAATAGATAAAGTCTTTGAATACTTTAGAGCACTTTAAGCACTTTAGTGTTGCTAGCAGTAGTGAATGCCGCATAGCGTAGCTAGTAAAGATGTTGCTATCAAGCCGATTAGTTTAGACTCTATCGTAAAGGATTTGGACTGAAGGCAGTCTTGACTAAAAGTCTTCAGTTTCCTGGTGTTAGGCAGGTTTCAGTAAACTGGCAGTCCTCATGTCAAGATGCAGTATTAGGCTATGTTCACACAACGTATATTTTCGTAAAACCACCGATTATTACGAAAATATACGTTACCTTGCCGTCTATGGGATCCCAGCTGGAGCGTATACACATAGTATACGCTCCGGCCGGGATCCCTAGTGGCGCTGCAAACAACTGACATGCCAGTTTTCTGCAGCCACTATTTATTGAATAGTGGCAGCAGAAAAACCTGTCAGTGCACACTATGGAGCGAGCGGCTCCGGCCGCACGCTCCATAGTGTTCTCTGGGGAGTTCTGATGCTTAGAACTCTGCGGCACTAAAGATCATCCGCCGGTACTGCAATACCGGCCGGGATGATCTCTTCAGAGACCTGGCCCTTCCGTGACCCAGCCGGGTCACGGAACGGACGGTCTCTTACGTTGTGTGAACATAGCCTAAGAAAGATATGCCTGCTTCTTCTACAGTCACTGAGGCCTCTATTTTCCGTGAAATCTGAAATTCTAAAATAATAAGCAAATATGCTGTTAACCTTATTTACAGGTAACTTACTCAAGGTTTCAACTGTTGTTGCTGGTAGAATTTGAATCTATTGGTACGTAATTCTGCACGTGAAGTAATAATGGAATCTAATAGAACTAATTTTGTTGTTTTTGTCTCATTTAAATTTTTATGTTGAAATATTATTTGTTATTTTTTTTTATTAAAATAATCATGTCAAAATAGCACACTATGAAAGTGCAAAACAAAATATGTACACTGCATTAAATGCTTTAATTAATACACAGCAAATTCCATTGTCTGCCAAATCAATCCCAACTAACGTTGGCGGGCAATTTTGATGCAGATTCAACAAATATTTTTCCAGACATTTAGCAATTCAGTTGATACATAGAAACATCTGTGCACAAACGTACGTAAAAATGGTGTGCCAGATCCCTGCATTTTAGAGGCACATGTATTTTAAGAAAACAAGGTTTTGCACTGTGACTAATATATTATTTTTATATCCCATGCTCTCCGATTGATTTCCATTACATTTTCCCCAGTGATACTAATAGATAACAAGAAGAAAGAAGACGGCTTTTCATATTGTTTAAACTACTATGATCCAAGCTCTCTAGAACAATTATATTATGTGTTATGGGTTTGCCTAATTTCTTTGTGCCGTGACATTGCAAGAGGTCTATACGTGATTCAGTAATTGAGGATTATATTGTGATCAGGTTTAATGTCTCAGACATTTACATTGAAATAAATTGATCCCCTAGATGAGAGTTTCTGAGTCTTCTTCTACAGAGGACTACTAGCCAGTGCATGTTAATGCCTGGGCTTCACCATTGGTGGATTAAGAACTAAGAAAATAAGAAATGGCCTGTACAAACCCAGAAGGGAAAGTATAATTTAAAGCAGTAGTTGGGTTGAACTATTTGCTATACAAGTTTAACTTAACTAGTTACAATTGGAATGCCCCTTTAACAAGTGATAACTTGCCATTAGTGTAAGATTAGGATGAAGGCACCAGTCACACATGACAGTTTTTTTTAAACTACTTTACCACAGCAGTTTATGAACCGACGCCATAAGTGGATCCAGCAGGAAGCTAAAGTATAAGTCCTTCCGTTATAGTTGCTATTCCTTTCAAATCCCCTCTTAAGAACCCCATACACCTTGGGCTTTAGTCGGCTATACCTTCCATTCACAGCGGGTTCGGACAATCTAAGATGTATGGGGCTCTCCTAAACAACCCCTGACTCATCTGGTGGTGAAAGGGGTGATAGAAAAACACTGCCCGACCCCTTTGTAGAGTCAGAGCTCTCTGTAGAGTCAGAGCAGAGATACAAGTGGAAACAACTGAAAATTCAGACATGAAAGATGGCTTGTTATTTCACAGGACCAATTGTCATTTGTAAGGATTCAGGGTCTTTGGCAGTCGGGCAGTAAACTTACAATAATACTCAATTCGTATAGTTATTATTATTATTTCTCTCTTCTTACATCTATAAGTTTTTGATTTTTTTCACCTAGGGAGCTGTATGGGGGCTCGCCTGTCTTTTGTATTGGTACTATTTTAATGCAGATGGGACTTTTTGATTCTTTTTGTGATTTCTTTTTTTTTTTTGTGATTTGATGTGACTATTTGCTATTTCTTAATAGCTCAGACAAGTCTTCACAGGGCAAAATCAAATATGTTTATTTTCCTTTTTATGGTAACTTTTTGTATTTTAAAAAAAATGTGGGTGAAAATGAAAAGGTAGGTGATTTGAATTTTTAGAAGGAAGGGTATTTTTTAAAATATATTGTATAAACATATTTTATATTCTCTTTTTTACCCCTTTTTTAGTCCCCAAAGGACAACTGCTTGTTTTCCTAAAGGAATCAGTGTTATACTATAGTATTACATTGATTTATCAGATTGGCCCTTTGTTGCTACAGCCTGCTGAATGCAGCAGAGAGCCTTGTGATGTACTGATATGTTATAGGGGTATAAAGGGTTAAACTGACCACTGTATGTCTACGTCAATCCATCATACAAACAATGTGTGCCACCTTGTAGTAAAGATGAACATGCAGAAGACCAAGTCCATCAGAGTCTCTTGGATAGGTCAAAGTGGCCACTAATGACCAAGAGCTTTCTGCCAAACACCAACTTTTCCAACTTCCCTATAGACATGAATATTTGGAGAGGAAAGCGGAGGGGGGGGGGGATTTAACCCGTTTATTTGATTTCTGTTTCTCTACTTACTTTGATATGTATAAAAATCTGATGTAGTTGTGGATCAAATTTATGCAGATATATAGAACATTCCTAAGGCTTCACAAACATACAAGCACTGTGTTATAGTATCTGTGCTGCCCTGTGCCTGGGCATCTTCTTATTTTCATCTTATTGAGATGTTGTAATGAATAAGGATATGTATGGTACTGTTTTAAAATACTGTTTGAAGTGGCCTACTTATAGAAGGCCATGGATCTCATGAAAGAAGCGTTTTCCATCTTTAGATCTAAATTTATTTCCTCCACTGAGGTCATAAAAGACTTTTATATCTTGGCAGAGACCTGGTTCCCTAAAAATGACTTAATTTCATAACGGAAAACAACTCATTCAGTTGCTTTGCTTCCTTCCTTCGAAAAGAGACTTTGAAAACCTAAGAGTTGACTTTAGAATTACTCAGATCCATTCCGGAGGTCTTTGGGATTGTCAGAGAAACTAATCGTCATCTATATTATGACTTTGCTTAATAATGCAGTTTAGGAGTTCTTTACATAAGGATAGGTCATTAATATTGCAGTCCTAGAAAAATATTTTAATAAAAATTAATTTCGCTTTCAATAGAGTAAGCCAATCTGTCACAGTAAGGCAGCCTCATCCAGATGGGCTTCTATTCAAAACATTATACCTGTACAGCAGAAACTTAACTGTGAGCAAGACACCATGCTGCTCACCTCCATCATCCCTAGTGTGAACATGGGTGAATTCTGTCTTGGCCTAATTGATACATTCTGGTTGACGCCCTACATTTTCTGGAGTAAATTCTACCAGCACCTTAACAGCTAAAGGCCCTATTCCACGGAACGTTTATCGTCTGTATTCGGCCGATATCGGCCACTACGGACGATAATCGTCCCGTGGAATAGAGTGCAACGATCAGCCGACATCGTTCATGTCGGCTGATCATTGCAGTCGCTTGTTTTTCAACATGTTGAAAAACAAGCGACTGATATAGCAGCGATCTGCTGTCGTCGCTCCGTTGAATAGGAGCGTCGGCAGCAGACGCTGCTGTATCCTATGGGCTGCCCGGACGATCAGCGATCACCCGGGCAGCCCCCCCCTGCAGGTCCCCACCGCCCCCTCCCGTACTCACCCGCTTGCTGCAGCCGCGTTGAATAGCGCCGGCAGCGAGCGGGGAACGAGGAGCAAACGAGCGCTGAGAGCGCTCGTTTGCTCCTCTGACGACCCGTGTAATAGGGCCTTAACTCCTTGCCTGGCCAGTGATTGACAGCCCTTACCTCCTGTCTTAGTTCTTGTTTGTCTGCCCCAATCACCTCTGAGACCTGGAACTGGCCTCCTTTAAGACTCAGTCATTTACTGTGCCTGATGCCTTTTATATTGTATACCTTTAAATTGGGTGGCCCATTGAAGAAAGCACTGTTCCTATTACACGGAGTGATGGGCAGCAGACCATCGCTATTGTTGTCGTAATAATAGAACATGCTGAAAGATAACGATCAGCCAACATCTTGCATGTCGGCTGCCCGTTGCCCTATTTTACTAAACTATTTTCGACCAGAATGGCTGGTAATCGGCCGATAATCGTTTCGTGTAATAGGACCCTTACTGCCAAAGTAATACAATTTACAAAACAAACAAACAAGTTTTGTAATCCTGATGAAGGTGCCAAGTCCAACAATATGGTTCTTCACCTGGGGTTGCTAACAGGCTATTCTTTTAATCCTGGAGCCAAGTTCCACTGATACTATAATATTCCAGCACCAATTATATAATTATCTCATTGCCATACTGTGCAGTGTCTGCTGTTGATGCTGACCCTGGTAACAAATTCCAACAGTGCTATTCTAATCCTGCTGACAAGTGCCAGTTGCACTGTGCAAACACTGTTAGGGGGTGATAGATTTTATTATATACAGGGCCTATACCAGTGATTTTAAATTTAGAAAAGAGAAATTCTTGCTGTTTAAAGAAGCAATTCTCTTGCAAACCTTTCAGATCTCTTTCAGATTCCACTATGTGGCAAAAATATTACGCATAGGGAAAGTCCAAGGTACCCTTATTCCAGTGAGGCCACTTTTCCACTTTTTATTCATAATAAAAATTTTCAAAACGTGTGTTGTTCTAAAAATATGCTATTTGACCTAAACCTTGCCCTTTTAAGAGGAAAAAATGGCTTTATTGGAACTCAGCTGTCTTGGATTTTCCTTATTCATTTCTTATTCAGTTGAGGAATGATTCATATGGGGCTGTGCAGAGCCCTGTTCTTATGCACAGGTAAGCATTATGTCACCCAGAGCCAAATGGGACTCTGAGCTTGGCACCAGAAGTGACAGAAAATTGCTGTGTATGTTGGAGAATAGCAGGAGGCTGTACAGCTACCATGAGGCAGGCCAGGGAGGTAGATGCAAAAAGGGCTTAAAGGGGTTTATCCTGGGTTAGAAAAAAATACAGCTACTTACCTTCAAAAACAGCTCCACCCTTGTCCTCAGGTTATTTGGGGTATAACAATTCAGCTCTATTTATTTCAATGGAACTAAGGTGTTCAACCACACCCAGGACAGGACAGGTGCGGTTTCTGGAAGAAAGCGTCCATGTTTTTCTAAGCCTTAATAACCCCTTTAAGGAAATTAAGAGACAGAGCCTGAGTGTACCTGCTTAATCCTGACCAAAAGAAAGAGTGGGTGGCATACTGCTAGGCCAACCTTTAAGATAGTCATCTATCTATCTATCTATCTATCTATCTATCTATCTATCTATCATCTATCTAATATCTCTCTCCTATCTATCTATCTATCTATCTATCTATCTATCTATCTCCTATCTATCTATCTATCTATCTATCTATCTATCTATCTATCTATCTCTATCTATCTCCCATGGATCCTTGCATTTGTTGCTGTGACTGCTGCAGGTAGTGATTGGCTGCTGTGCTCCTGCGCACAATGTACAGTAAATCTGGGGCAGTTGTGGTGCGGAGCCAGGAGCAACTAACACTCTGTCCCTGTTTCTGCCCCCTGGAAATCTTTTTCCAAGCCTGGAATACAGCCAATGTGAGTAATGACAATTTCTTTGTACAATGTCACAGCATATGTTGGAATTATATAAATGACTAAAATATATAAAATGCTATCCACAACTATCAACAAATTGAGAGCAGTAGCCAACAGATGACTTTAAAGCTGCAGCAAATTGTCTTTTTGAGGGTGGTAATAAAGGAGGAAATGCTGTATTTGTGGCTTATGTGCTGTGTGTAACCACTGTTCCCACTCATATTTGAACTTTTTCAAATGTATTTACGTGTAGATAATATAATGGTGTGTATTCACACTGAAACCAATGAAGTAGGAATTTAAGAGACTCTGCCAGCAGGTTTATACTTTCCTATCTAAGGGACGCATAAACTAGTGACAGAAAAGCTGAACAGAATCATATACCACTTACATTGTTCTGTGCAGCTGAACCAAAGATATCTTTCAGAGTAACCTGGATAAGTAGTCCTCTCCATTATGAGAGTGAGCCCAGTAGTCCTCAATATTCATGATATGTAGATAACTCCTCCCACTAGCTGCTGATTGACCGTTATCTATACATGCTGTGTATAGGCAGCAACTGTCAATCAGCAGCTGGTGGGCAGGGGAAGGGGTGTGGCAACAATCATATTCTCCTGCATATTAGGAGAACGGCTGATCAAAATGATGTAAGTAATACACCGATCTGTTCAGCATTTCTGTCACTAGTTTATGTTGCCCTCTTTAACCCTTTGAGGACCAGGCCCAAAATGACCCCGTGGACCGCGCAAATTTTGATCTTTGCGCTTTCATTTTTCCCTCCTCCCCTTCTAAGAGCTCCAGCACTTTCAGTTTTCTATCTACAAGGCCATGTAATGGCTTGTTTGTTACAGGAATAGTTGTACTGTGTAATGGCGTCTTTCATTTTACCATAACATGAATGATGGAATCCCAAATATATTATTTATGAAGATATAAATAGGTGAAATCGTAAAAAAGAATGCAATATGGTAACGTTTAGGGGGTTCCTGTGTCTACGTAATTCACTATATGGTAAAAGCGACATGATACTATTTCTCTATAGGTCAGTCCGAACACAACCATATGCAGGTTTACACAGATTCTCTAATGTTATATATTTTTTTTTTCATGAAATCCTTTTTTTTGGCAATTAAATATTAATAAAATGGGCCTATTGTGACGCTTATAACGGTTTTATTTTTTTACCTATTGGGCTGTATGGGGTGTCATTTTTTCCGCCATGAGCTCTAGTTTGTGAAGATCGGACGTTTTGATCACTTTTTTTAAATATATATATATAATGTAACATAAAATCGGCAATCCGCGCACTTTTTTCCCTCTTTTCGTGTACGCCGTTCGCAATGACGCTTGTTATAGTTTAATAGATCAGACAATTACGCACGCTACGGTATATTATATGTTTATCTATTTATCGATTTTTATATGTTTTATTTGTTTAATGGGAAATGGGGGGTGATTTAAACTTTTATTGGGGGAGGGGTTTTGGGGTTGTGTGTTGGTGTTTTTAACTTTTTTTTTTTACACATTTGAAGTCCCTTTGGGGGATTTGTACATACACTACTTGGATTTCTACACTGATGATTGCTATGCCATAGGCATAGCATTGATCAGTGTTATCGGCGATCTGCTCATTGAGTCTGCCTGTGCAGGCTTAGTGCAGCAGATCACCGATCGGACCGCACGGAGGCAGGTGAGAGACCTCCGACTGACAGAATATATTGTACATCTTTAGATTAGTGGGGCATAGCTTAGGAATCAGGGCACCAGATGCTACAACATTCTATGTAATATCAATTCTTTAAACCGATCACTGGTCCACTTCAATGCATGTGTAAAAATCTAATCTAAAATCTATTTGTCTTAATCCCATTCCTTATAGACTGTAGCTCTTGCAAGCTGTGTCCTCACTTCCCTTTTTTTGTATAATTAGTGTGTAATTCTATTTGATTTCTGTATATATATATCTATATGTACCGACAGAATTGGAAAGTGCTGAGGAATTTGACACTATACTGTATAAATACATTATAAATAGAGCTGAGTGTGTCTCGAGTATGCTTGAATCTGATCATTTGGTACCTGAATAACAGTGGCTGAAGAAGATAGGTGCAGCCCCAGGGAGTCTTGGAAAACATGGATACTGCCTGTGGTTCATGGACTGTGGCTGTGTCTAGGTTTTCTAGGGCTGAATGCAACATCTTCAGCCACCGGTAATAAAAGAGGTTGTCCAGTGAAAATCTTTTTCTCTCAAATCAACTGGTGTCAGAAAGTTATATAGCTTTGTAATATACTTCTATTAAAAAAAATCTCAAGTCTTCCCATACTTCTTAGCTGCTATATGTCCTGCAGGAAATGTTATTTTATTTTCAGTCAGACACAGTGCTCTCTGCTGACATCTCTGGCCGAGACAAGGACTGTCCAGAGCAGGAGAGGCTTTCTATAGGAATTCCCACAGAAAACCTCTCCTGCTCTGGACAGTTCCTGTCTTGGCCAGAGATGTCAGCAGAGAGCACTGTGTCTGACTGAAAAAAAAAATAACATTTCCTGCAGGACAAACAGCAGCTAAGAAGTATGGGAAGACTTGAGATTTTTTTTAATAGAAGTATATTACAAAGCTATATAACTTTCTGACGCCAGTTGATTTGAGAGAAAAAGATTTTCGTTGGACAACCCCTTTAAATGCCATACAGCCAGACTTGAGCGTGCTCTAGTCATGCTCATCTCTAATTATTATTATTAATTATTATTAGCACTATTATTATATTATTATTTTATATCTTTCAACAGAGACAGGATTACAAAAGGACTTCAGGATTTGAGTAAAGTAACCCCAGCTGGTGAAACATACATGCATGAAGGCTTTATGCTGGTAAGTTGTTAATTTGTACATTATCTACAGTTCTTCTGCCATTACAATAAATGTTCACACAAAGAAATACATATACCAGTTCTACCTCAATGTGCTTGAAAAGAATGGAAGGAATTTATGATCTACGCCAGTTCCCCAAACTGCTTCATTTGCATAGTGAACAAAGTCAAGATATCCCGAAACTTAGCTGGTTAGAGACTCCTGCTTTTCTGTTAGTTTCCCTTTAAGCTAGGCCTACATAGTGACTGTTATCATGTGGCATGAAGATCACAGGGCTACAAGTGACAGGCAACTCATAAGCAATGTTCTCATGACATTTTTTCAGTAATTTGCCTTTTGGGCGCCCATCATTACAATGACAGCTGTTGGTACATTATTCTAGTTCAGGCCCTTTTTTTGGGTGCGGTCCTTTTTTAAGGGCCATTGAATTTTGTAGTAAAGACAGTGATGGGACTGTGAAAAAGAAAATGTGTGTGAACAACTAAAAATAACATTTGTTGTTGGGCAAAAAGTTGGTGAATAATTTTTATGAACATTAATTTGATGTTCACCTTTAGATCAATGACAAATCGCACAAGATTTTGGTTATATGATATGTCTGAGACTTAAAACTGTACATGTCAGTAAAAACTTTTCACATGTCAAAAGTTTTGATCGGTCATGGTCTGAGTGTTCAAATTGTGAGAACAAGCCAGGAAAGTCCATGGTCAGCGCATTCCCTCCCAGTTCTGTGTCACATAACCAGGACGGCTGCATAATAAAAGTCAATGGAGCCGTCCTGCTCTCACAGACACAGAGCGGGGAGAGGTGCTCATGGTAGTTTCAGTTTAGAAATATCTCTACTTTTGTAAGAACTAAGCAAAATGATGCTTTCCATCTAGTTTTTTTTTTACTTATTCGATACATTGTAGACCTTGGAAATGCTCAGAAAGGACTCTTTTACACTATTCCTATGTAGCGATTCATTAGGAACTCATTTGCTTTCCGATGGGATCATGTCTAAGGGGGAATATTCAGGGAGAATCAGTTTAGTAATACATCTATTTTTTGGCAAGGTCTGGATCTTTTGTTTTGTAATCTTCTCTAGGACACATTGTAATAGTCATCGACTCTTAACAGAAAGCAATTGCTTATCCAGCACAAACTGATCTTTTTGTAGTCGCTAGGGAAAATAAACCCAAGTTTTTCCCAAATTGGATGGTTATTGTTTATGTTTCAGCTGCTTTTTTGGGGAATGTCTACTCTTATCTGAGGTTCTCAGTTTGAAATAATATCTTCCTGATGTTCCATAGTGTATGGAGACTCTTTACTTCTGTTTATTTAGGGAGATGGTGTCTATAGTGTTGCCACTCAGCCAGCAGTTTTGGATTATAATACGGTCTATAACTCAAAACTCAGGACTAGTGTTGGTCGAGCATAATGCTTGATCAAGCATTGGGGTGCATGAATAAATGTAGCCATATACCATGGGTCTCCAAACTGCGGCCCTCCAGCTGTTGCGAAACCACAACTCCCATCATGCCTGGACAGCTAAAGCTTTGGATTTGGCTGCCCAGGCATAATGGGAAATGTAGTTTTGCAACAACTGGAGGGCCGCAGTTTGGAGACCCATGCCATACACCTACAAAAACTGACGGCCAGCAGTTACACCCATTACATTTTTTTCATTCTAATTTTTGTATATTTTGTCCCTTGGCGGAATGTTTAAACAAAATATACAAAAAAAAAATATATATAATAGGTTAATCAGGCACCCTCCGCTTTACTGAGCAGGGGATACCTGGTTAAATGCTTGATCCTCCCATTGATTTAAATGGGGTTCGTTACTCAAGTTAAGCACTCGAGCATTAAAAAATCCTTGAATTGATTAACCCCTTAAGGACAGCGGGCGTACATTTACGCCCCCGCTGCCTGGGCTTTAAGGCAACAGGGCGTAAATGTACGCCCGCGGTTTCCCCGATTGCTGTGTGTACACACGCAGCAATCAGGGAAGTTGGTCTGCTATAATGTATAGCAGGCCATCTCTGCTCGTCGGCACGGGGGGTGGTTAAGCCCCCCCCGTGCCGACGATCACTGCTATAAGCTGATCAATACAGACCCGGTGACCCGGAAAGCAATGGTGATTGGTTCTGTCCATGACAGCACCAATCGCCATTAGTGACCCAGCAAAAGATGGCGCCGGTGCCACCCCCACGATCGCCGCAATGGGCCGGCCAGTACCGGTCGGCCCATCACGGCGATCAAAGCGTTAAAAAAAAGTGTCCCCGGGTTCTGCACCCCTCAGCTAGGTAGCTGAGGGGTGCAGAACAGGTGTGTATAGTGTAGGTGCACTATACTCACCTGATCTGGGCGTCCGGAGCGAAGATCGGGTCCCTCGGCGTCCTCTTCGGTTCACTTCCGCGTTCGATCGTTTTCGGTCGGGTCCCGTCGGCAATTTTCGGCTCTTTGGACTTTTCCGTCGGCCCTATCTTCGGAAGTCTTCGTCAGCTTTACTATACTGCCCCCTAGCGGCTGATCAGTGAATATCATTCACTGATCAGTTGCTTTAGGTTAAAAAAAAGTTGTTTTTTTTCCCAAAATTTTTTTTTTTACTTTTTATGCGCCCTACACCGCTGAGTGCTGATCAGCAGCTCCTCCGTTTTGGTGTAGGGGCGTTTTTCCCCCCCTATATCCTACCGCCACTGTCTGCTGATAAGTGCCGCACATAAGTGCGGCATTTATCAGCAGCTCCTTTCTTGGCGTAGGTATATTTTTTCTTACTGTCAAAAAAACGTAAAAAACACAACATTACACCACACTACATGAAATAAAGTTTTACACTACACCAGTACACATTTAAATACCCCATGTACTAGTCCCCATATAAAGATGGCCCCCAGGGTGTTTTCGGCGTCAGACGCATACGTTATTATTGCCTCCGACACCGAAACAGCCAGTGAGGATGAATGGGGGGATCCTTCTTTTCTCCATTCGTCCTCATCATCCTTATCATCCAGTGACGTGTCTGGGGGTAGCGTAGCGTACGCTGCCCCCCAGACACTTCTTTTCCGCCAGTACCATCCCAATAAGAGATGACGGTATGGCGTAAAATTCTATAAACTCTGTGAGAGTACCTCAGGGTACTCTTACAGATTTAGGGTACGTGCACACTGTGCAATGGCGAAGGATAACCCTGTGTATAGTGAGCATATGGACCCCACTGGTGACGGGCACAAATGTGGACCAATGTGGCGTGAAAATGAAATACTACATTTTTTACACTATAATGTTGGTCTAGCCTTGAATTTATCATTTTCACAATGGGTTATAAGAGAAAAAAACACAGAATGTGTAGAGCAATTTCCCCCGAGTCCGTAAATACCCCACATGTGGACATAAAGCGCCATGTGGGTGCAGGGCAAGCCTCCGAAGGGAAGGAGCGCCATTTGGATTTTGGAGGTTGGATTTGGCTAGAATGGATGATGAACGCCATGTCGCATTTACAGAGCCCTCGTGCTGCCAAACACTGGAAACCCCCCACAAGTGACCCCATTCTGGAAACTACACCCTTCAAGGAATCTAACAAGGGGTGCAGTGAGGATATGGACCCCTTAATGACAGGCACATTTGTATCGTGAAAGTGAAAAAATGAAAATTTTCCCTTTCACGTCACATTGTTCCACATTTGTGCCAATGTGACGTGAAAGGGAAAATTTTCATTTTTTCACTTTCACGATACAAATGTGCCTGTCATCAAGGGGTCCATATCCTCACTGCACCCCTTGTTAGATTCCTTGAAGGGTGTAGTTTCCAGAATGGGGTCACTTGTGGGGGGTTTCCAGTGTTTTGGCAGCACAAGGGCTTTGTAAATGCGACATGGCCCTTGAAATCCATTCCAGTGAAATTCAGCTTCCAAAAGCCAATTGGCGCTCCTTCCCTTTGGAGGCTCGTCCTGTGCCCGCTTGGCCCTTTATGTCCACATGTCCACATGTACATGGGGTATTTCCGTACTCGGGAGAAACTGCGCTACACGTTTGGTGTTTTTTTTTTCCTTTTATCCCCTTGTAAAAATGAAAATTTGAAGGCTAGAACAACATTTTAGTGTAAAAATTTGAACTTTTCCTTTTTTACACCACATTGTTCTTAAAATCTGTAAAGCACCTGTGGGATCCAAATGCTCACCGCACCCCTTGTTACATTCCTTGAGGGGTGTAGTTTTCTAAGTGGTGTCCCTTTAGGGGTGTTTGTTATGTTTTGGCACCCCAGAGCCTCTGCCAACCTGAAGTGGTACAGTCAAAAATGACCAAGTATAACGGAGGTGTTGAAATTCACTAGGCGCTCCTTTATATCTGAGGCTTGTGGTTGCGTCAAATAGCGTAATAGGGCCACATATGGGGTATTTCTATAAACTGCTGAAACGGGGCAATCAATATTGGGGTGCGTTTCTCTGGTAATAGGTTTATAATTATGAAAAATATTGGATTACAATAAAATCTCTGTACAGAAAATTAAAATTTTCAAATTTCTTACACACTTAGCTTTTATTTCTGTGACTCCCCTAAAGGGTTAAAAAACTTTCTGGATGTGCTTTTGCAGAGTCTGGGGGGTGCAGTTTCTGAAATGGGGTGCTTTGTGGGGCTTTCTAACATACAGGCCCCTCAAATACACTTTTAGCCTATGTTCACACTACGTAAGTTTCCGGCCGTAGTGCGTTCCGTGAATAAGCGGCCGGAGACTTACGTAGTTTACGTATAATGGAAAGTATACGAAGTACGGCTGCACAGTTCACACTACGTACGAACTTACGCCCGGATCGTACGCGGCGGCGTAAAAAATGAACCAGACCATTGTTTGCGAACGAAAATGCCGTAACTTACGCCCGTAGCGTTACATACGTAGTGGTGATTTCTTCATTTTTGCAGCTTTTTGTGCCGATCCAAAAGGTTCTGTGGGGTGTCCGGGGCTAGGCGAAGATTTCCAAGTAAAAGACCGCTGTCAGATCGCTACGTAGGGCGCTCGGGAAGCGTAAGTAGACTTCGGGCGTAAGTTCGCGGTCCGTACGTAGCCGGCCACAAGTAGCGTAAATCTCCGGCCGGAGTTTACCGCGTATATGTCCGGCCACGAAAATATGCGGCCGGACATATACGCAGTGTGAACATAGCCTTACCTTAACAGGTCCCTACAAATATCTGATTTTGAAATTTTACTGAAAATTTGGAAAATTGCTGCTATTGTTTTAAGCTTTCTATTGTCTAAAAAAAAAATAAAAGATAGTTTAATAAATTAAATTTTTTTTCATAAAGATTTGTTATAAGTATTGACTCCATTTTACCAGAAATTTAAAGTACCATATGCCACGAGAAAACAATCTCAGAATCAGCTGGATAGGTAAAAGCATCCCGAAGTTATTAATGAATAAAGTGACACAGTTCATATTCATAAAATTTGTCTCGGTCCTTAAGGCCATTTCAGGCCCGGTCCTTAAGGGGTTAATGAGCACTTGAGCATTTAAGTGCTCGCTCACCACTACTCAGGACCAGTATGACATATGCACTATACTGTATTGTATTTACAAATATAGGCTGGGTTCACACTATGTATATTTGAGGCTGTATTTGTGAGGCTGTATAGCAACCAAAACCAGGAGTGGATTGAAAACACAGAAAGGCTATGTTCACATAATGTTGTAATTGAGTGGATGGCCGTCATTTAATGGCAAATTTTTGCTGTTATTTTAAAACAACGGCTGTTATATTGAAATAATGGCAGTTATTTACCGTTATATGACGGCCATCCACTCAATTTCAACATTGTGTGAACAGAGCCTTTCTGTGTTTTCAATCCACTCCTGGTTTTGGTTGCTATGAGGACCTGACTTGAGGACCAAATACTGCCTGAAGTATACAGTGTGTGAACCCAGCTTTAATATAAAACTATAAAATTGTGCTAAAAAATAGCACATGATGAATGGAGCTCTTTTAGGATGGCTTGATATGATAGGAAAGAGAATGACCCTCATAACAGCAAAAGTGGTTGTAAACAGCCTGAAACTATTTAAAAAAAAGCAGATAAACATATAACAAAACATTTTTTTTCCCTAATTGTCCTATTAAACAAAATAATTAGCTGTCTAATCAGGCTGAGGGGCAGATATCGCTCCATGTAATAAAGACAACGATCAGCCTTGGAGCTGATCATCATTGTCCACTATGCTGTGACGTCTTGGTCGGTGATTGGCTTAGTGACCTGTCACTGCAGAGATGTTTCAGCAGCGGCAGCAGTGAGCAGGGGAAAGCCAGGAGGACCCCAGAAAGCCTGGAAAGGTAAGTATAACTTTATTTTATTCTATATACACAGCAAGCCATGGGCTCTGTAAGCAAGTGCCGATCTAGCAGATAATGGCCCTAGGATGTCACTTGTATGGTTCATCTTCGGGAAAATATTCTATTGTTTTTTTTTTTTACCAAAAACTCCTGAGTAGATGTCCCTCCATGGTATTAGCTGAAATACTTCTCCCTGTCTGTCTGCCCACTACTTCTTTCTAACATGCATTTGGTAAAATAGAAGAAGAGGAAGTAGGAGATCAATGATAGAAAGTCGGACTGCAGGATCAGACAACCAGGGTTTGAATGTTGTCTGTTGCCATGGAGACACATAGATCTGTAAAGCAGCTGTAGACTCAACATGGTAGAACATTTTTCAAGACCATTTGCAAAGCCACTTAATTTTGCCATTGTAAATGCATTGGAACAATAAAATGGTTACAATAGTGGACATAGCAGTTATTTTTATTTCTTTTTTTTTTTTAAACATCAAGGAAAAATCTGTAATTCCACAGTGGGTCTGCAAAGTATTGAGTGGGGAATAATTGATACACACACTCATAAAAATATTTTAAGGGCAAACTATTTTCTGTTTACTTGTTTGGCTAGAATATCCCTACTATAAGGTCTAGGACATCCCCTTGAGATAATAAGGTGTATAGGGTAGCCTTCCTATGTGATGCATTTCCGTGCAGTTTAAGACAAATTAGTTTAGAATGTTTGTGAATCAGCAAATGTACCAGAGAGTCAGATGGCTTTTATATCTTTTGTAAAATTCTAAATATAGCTGAACAGCATCTGGTGACAACGTCATTTCTTATTAACTTAGAACAGATTACAGACCACAGACTATATATCTACTTCAGTTAACAGGCTGTTACTATTTAGAGTTTGCTTCCCCTCATTTTTCCAAAGTTTACACATAGTTATCAATTTTTCAAATTTTATATATTAAATTATTGGTATCTGCAGTAATGAAATAAATAAATACCCCCAAAAGAGCCATCCAAGACTAGGCTAAGAAAAAGTTTCTTATCACTCAACCCAGAGGAGAGATGTTGCTTTATGCTAGCATATACTGTAGTTATTGGGATTTACAGGCCCAAGTCCAATGCTATAACACAACCAGGTTCTGAAATAGGTTGCAATTTAAAAAATAAAGTTTTCTATTAGATTTATGCGTCTACATGATAACAGCTGAAATACTCCTACCTGTCTGTCTGTCCACTACTACTTTCTAACATGCATTTGGTAAATTAGTAAGAAGTAGGAGAAAATACTATGGGGGGAACTTACTATACCTGCTCAAGCAAAGATATGGCAAAAACACACAAAGCTGTGGCTCAATATTTTGCAACTTTATGCTGGGTCTTCTGCCCACTCACAAGGTGGGCAGACATGGTGCAGCTGCATAGCACAAAATGGGCACGCCTTCTCCCTATGTCAAACTAAACTAAAATCATTTGAGTTAGGGTGCGTGGCAGCTCAAATGGACCTGGATTTATGTAAAGGCTTTCCCTTCTAGCATGCCTGCACACTGGCAGGTATTTAAGACCGAGTCAAGAAATGTGGGCATTTACATTCTATTGGTAAATACTGTACAAAAATAAAATAATTCCATATGAAAACATCAAATGAATAAAAAAATATTTTTTTTTATAGGCCAATGAGCAGATTGAGAAGGCAGGTGGGAGAAGTACTGCCACTATAATTATTGCTCTGACTGATGGCAAACTTGCTGACCAGATTCCTAAGTTGACAATAAAAGAGGTGAGTGCTAGTCTTATTTTTTATATTATTATTATTATTATTATTATTATTATTATTATTATTATTATTATTATTAAAGGTTACTGTCTGTATGCTGTTCTGCTGTACATTTTTATTATTTTTCTACAGGCTGACAAAGCTCGAGGCATGGGAGCAAGAGTCTACTGTGTTGGAGTTCTGGATTTCAAGTATGACCAGGTATGAAAATGAATGATACCAAAACAAATATAAGTTTATTTTTGCAAGGGGTTATACTACATAGGGTAGATCCATGCACAGAGATAATAGGCCTCACTTAATACAACTGACCGAAAACCTAGCCTTGTTACCCAATGCAACCAATGTTTTGCAAGAGCACTCCACCCCCCTTTTTTTCAAATGACTAGCACCAGGGTGCCATGCTCACTCACCTGTGCTCGTTCATTGTTCCTGGTGTAGTGTTCATTGTGTTCTGGTCTGGCTGTGGACTCACGTGACCAGTGTGGGACTGAGGTACCTTGGGCTCACCAGGGAATTTGATTACACCATATATAACTAGTGTCAAACCTTTCACGTTACTATAGCGACTTTGCACAGAGCTGTGTATGTGACCAGCGATGCTAGCTCACTGCCAGTAACTCTATGCTAACAGCATAACATGCCACTTAAGTTTCTTGAAAGGAGAAGTACCCTAAAAGTAACATCTCAGGCAGGCAGGGGCATGCAGGAACAAAATAAAGAAAGTACACTATGGTTCAAAAGTTTGGGGTCACCCAAACAATTTTGTGTTTTCCATGAAAAGTCACAGTTCTTCACCACCATACGTTGTAAAATGAATAGAAAATAGAGTCAGGACATTGACAAGGTTAGAAATAATGATTTGTATTTGAAATAACATTGTTTTTACATCCAACTTTGCTTTCGTCAAAGAATCCTCCTTTTGCAGCAATTACAGCATTGCACACCTTTGGCATTCTAGCTATTAATCTGTTGAGGTAAGCTGGAGAAATTGCACCCCACGCTTCTAGAAGCAGCTCCCACAAGTTGGATTGGTTGGATGGGCACTTCTGGCGTACCATACGGTCAAGCTGCTCCCACAACAGCTCAATGGGGTTCAGATCTGGTGACTGCGCTGGCCACTCCATTACCGATAGAATACCAGCTGCCTGCTTCTGCTGTAAATAGTTCTTACACAATCTGGAGGTGTGTTTAGGGTCATTGTCCTGTTGTCGGATGAAATTGGCTCCAATCAATCGCTGTCCACTGGGTATGGCATGGCGTTGCAAAATTGAGTGATAGCCTTCCTTATTCAAAATCCCTTTTACCCTGTACAAATCTCCCACCTTACCAGCACCACAGCAACCCCAGACCATCACATTACCTCCACCATGCTTAACAGATGGCATCAGGCATTCTTCCAGCATCTTTTCATTTGTTCTGCGTCTCACAAACGTTCTTCTTTGTGATCCAAACACCTCAAACTTTGATTCATCCGTCCACAACACTTTTTTCCAGTCTTCCTCTGTCCAATGTTTGTGTTGTTTTGCCCATCTTAATCTTTTTCTTTTATTGGCCAGTCTCAGATATGGCTTTTTCTTTGCCACTCTGCCCTGAAGCCCAAAATCCCGCAGCCGCCTCTTCACTGTAGATGTTGACACTGGTGTTTTGCGGGTACTATTTAATGAAGATGCCAGTTGGGGACCTGTGAGGCGTCTGTTTTTCAAACTAGAGACTCTAATGTGCTTATCTTCTTGCTTAGTTGTGCAACACGGCCTCCCACTTCTTTTTCTACTCTGGTTAGAGCCTGTTTGTGCTGTCCTCTGAAGGGAGTAGTACACACCGTTGTAGGAAATCTTTAATTTCTTAGCAATTTCTCGCATGGAATAGCCTTAATTTTTAAGAACAAGAATAGACTGGAGTTTCAGGTGAAAGTTCTCTTTTTCTGGCCATTTTGAGCGTTTAATTGACCCCACAAATGTGATGCTCCAGAAACACAATCTGCTCAAAGGAAGGTCAGTTTTGTAGCTTCTGTAATGAGCTAGACTGTTTGAACATGATTGCACAGATGTGTGAACATGTTTGCACAAGGGTTTTCTAATCATCAATTAGCCTTCTGAGCCAATGAGCAAACACATTGTACCATTAGAACACTGAAGTGATAGTTGCTGGAAATGGGCCTCTATACACCTATGTAGATATTGCACCAAAAATCAGACATTTGCAGCTAGAATAGTCATTTACCACATTAGCAATATATAGAGTGTATTTGTTTAAAGTTAGGACTAGTTTAAAGTTATCTTCATTGAAAAGTACAGTGCTTTTCCTTCAAAAATAAGGACATTTCAATGTGACCCCAAACTTTTGAACGGTAGTGTATACTTAAAGGGGAACTCCGGATAAGAAAAACTTGTACATTAAAAGTTATATAGATGTGTCTATACAATGTATTACTGTACCTGTACATTTCTGCCACACTGGTAGCTGATAGAAATGCAGGAAGTGAAAAAAATGGCCCCTGTGCCAATTCACATTGTCTCCTGCTCCTTCTGCTATCCCCCCTTAGAAGACAAATCTTCCATGCCTCTGTCTCACATTGTGTGTGTGCTTGCTGAGATCAGGCTGATGATGCAGACAGGGGGCTGGGACTGATTCACCATCTCTGTCCGGCCAGAAGCAGGTGCAGCACTAATTTTACTGATTGGGATGGGCGGGGGCTGTGATGGTCAGCTCAGGGAAAGCATTGCATTCTAGGCAATGCGAAACCAGGAAAAAGAGAAACACAATACTCAGCAACCCCCCCCCCCCCCCCCCAAACAAATGGGTTTTTGGTAGTTTCAAAACTGGGATAGACAGGTAAGTAATGCATTATGCTCTTGCAGAAGTTTCATTTTTTTAACCTCTACCTGGAGTTCCTCTTTAACCAGCTCCTGTGCCCCATAGTACCTTGCGATATCCAACAGCCACTGGCCTCCTGAAGCTCCATCAGCTGCAACGTTGCATACTCGGCTGATGTATTGCCTGCTCAGCCAATGAGTAACTGGGGTGCGACACTACTGCGCTCACTGACTGGCTGAGCAGATAATCAATCATCTGGTTCATGACTTGCAGGTGGATGAGCTGGGGCCGTGATGTACACAGTACCCGGCCAAAAATTACTGCTATGGGAGAGACCCGAGAGCTACAGGGACTTATAAATATATTTTGTTTATCATCTTCTTGCCTGCCGGACATTTGTTAGTTTCACAAGACTTCTCCTTCAAAGGGAATCTGTCAGCTGTTATTCATGTTCCAAATTGCTGACACTGTTAGATGCTGTTAGGTCAAGAAGACACATGGTACCTTAAATATATTTATCTGTACTTCCACAGCATAGAAAACACTTTTATTCTCTGGTACAAAGAGTCAAAGAGGTTTCCAAGCTCCTGAATAGCTGTAAGCTGTAATGTCTCCTCTCTCCTCCCTCCCTGCTTGATTGACACCTGAAACTGAGTCCCAAGTAGGTTAAGGTGTGGGAGGGGGAGTTACAAATAAGTGCACATAGCATATACATACATATTGCATATAAATAAGCACAATACATATACACACATCACAAACAGATATAAAGAAATGAATACTACACATATGCATATATAACACACATACTTCATGTACACACAGGTTTACCTCTGGTATGGAAAAGCACCAGGTACAGCTCACATGATGGCAGATCTGCAGCTCCAGGAGCTGGTCCTCTTCCTCCCCTTTTCTTTTTTTTTTAAACAAAATTTTATTGGCGCAAGTTGTCATAATAATGTACAATATGAACAGTACTGCAATAGATACTGAAATTCCCACCTGTCCATGATGCAAAATGCAGTTTTACACTAAAGGTGAAGGTGTTAACAATAAAAGGCTCTCCTCCTCCCCTCTTCTTGTGTCCTGACTACCAGCAGCAGCACATGGAGCAGATGGAGGCAGCCTGAGAGGAGGAGATGGGGGAGGGTCCCAGTCTGATTCAGCACACTACTTGCTGCTGCCTTTCACCACGGTCACTCTCTGCCTCTTTATAAAAAGACAAAACCCCAGGTTGCTATATAGAGACAGTGAGTGACTGTGTGACAGACATGTGCAGCAGAGTTGGGGAATTATATGTTGTCCTGAAGCTGCTTTACAGGGAGGCCCACTGCCCACTGTGGACGAGTCCGAGCCTGTATGTGACCCGGTCTCTGACCAGTTGCATTTTGCTGCTGCTTTGGAAAAACTTGAAGTCAATATGCTGTATGTTTCTCTATGGAATGCTGGATCAAACACCCTGGTGCTTGCCAACTGAAAAGGGCAGTGATTCTTTAAGTTGCTATGAAAAACGAGAGTAGAATTTGATTTTGAGTATCCACAGACAACAGACAATTCTTCTATTGACAAATACGGCTTATGATCTTATCTGCCTTTTATTCTGCAGCCCACTACTAACCATGGTTTAAAAAAAATAAAATAAATCCTTTTGGGATCAGCATCCAACTTTCAGGGGTCACAAGAGATAGTAGCAGTAGAATGTTCAGATTTGATGGGGTCACCTTCAAAGGCAGGGTGTATAGAGGTTATTTAACCCCTTAAGGACAGAGCCTGAAATGGCCTTAATGACAGAGACAAATTTTATGAATATGACCAGTGTCACTTTATTCATTAATAACTTCGGGATGCTTTTACCTATCCGGCTGATTCTGAGATTGTTTTCTCGTGACATATTGTACTTTACATTTCTGGTAAATTGGAGTCGATACTCATAACAAATCTTTATGAAAAAAACCCAAATAAGGTGAAAAAATGTGAAAAAATGCATTTTTCCAACTTTGAAACTTCTTTGCGTATACAGAAAGTGGTTATACCACATAAATTATATATTAAATAGCATTAGCAACATGTCTACTTTATGTTGGCGGCATTTATTAAACTATCTTTCATTTTTTTTAGACGATAGGAAGCTTAAAACATTAGCAGCAAATTTCCAAATTTTCAGTAAAATTTCAAAATCAGATATTTTTAGGGACCTGTTCAGGTTTAAAGTGTATTTGAGGGGCCTGTATGTTAGAAAGCCCCACAAAGCACCCCATTTCAGAAACTGCACCCCCCAAACTCTGCAAAAGCACATCCAGAAAGTGTTTAAAACCCTTTAGGGGAGTCACAGAAATAAAAGCCAAGTGTGTAAGGAATTTGAAAATTTTAATTTTCTGTGCAGAGATTTTATTGTAATCCAATATTTTTCATAATTATAAACCTATTACCAGAGAAATGCACCCCAATAATTATTGCCCCGTTTCTGCAGTTTATAGAAATACCCCATATGTGGCCCTATTGCGCTATTTGACGCAACCACAAGCCTCAGATATAAGGGAGCGCCTAGTGAATTTCAACGCCTCCGTTATATTTGGTCATTTTTGACTGTACCACTTCAGGTTGGCAGAGGCTCTGGGGTGTCAAAACCTAAAAAACACCCCTAAAGGGACACCATTTAGAAAACTACACCCCTCAAGGAATGTAACAAGGGGTGCGGTGAGCATCTGGACCCCACAGGTGCTTCACAGATTTTCCGAACAATATGGCGTGAAAAAAGAAAAATTTATTTTTTACACTAAAACGTTGTTCTAGCCTTCAATTTTTCATTTTCTTAAAGGGATAAGAGGCAAAAAAAGACAAAAAATGTGTAGCGCAGTTTCTCCCGAGTACAGAAATACCCCACATGTGGCGATAGAGTGCCAAGGGGGCGCAGGACGAGCCTCCAAAGGGAAGGAGCGCCAATTGGCTTTTGGAAGCTGAATTTCACTGAAAAGGATTTCAAGGGCCATGTCGCATTTACAGAGCCCTCGTGCTGCCAAAACACTGGAAACCCCCCACAAGTGATTCCATTCTGGAAACTACACCCCTCAAGGAATCTAACAAGGGGTGCAGTGAGCATATGGACCCCACTGGTGACGGGCACAAATGTGGAACAATGTGACGTGAAAGGGAAAAATTTCATTTTTTCACTTTCATGGCACAAATGTGCCCGTCATCAAGGGGTCCATATCCTCACTGCACCCCTTGTTAGATTCCTTGAGGGGTGCAGTTTCCAGAATGGGGTCACTTGTGGGGGGTTTCCAGTGTTTTGGCAGCAGGAGGGCTCTGTAAATGTGACATGGCGTTCATCATCCATTCTAGCCAAATCCAACCTCCAAAATCCAAATGGCGCTCCTTCCCTTCGGAGGCTTGCCCTGCGCCCACATGGCGCTTTATGTCCACATGTGGGGTATTTACGGACTCGGGGGAAATTGCTCTACACATATTGTGTGTTTTTTTCTCTTTTAACCCCTTGTGAAAATGATAAATTCAAGGCTAAACCAACATTATAGTGTAAAAAATGTAATATTTCATTTTCACGCCACATTGTTCCACATTTGTGCCCGTCACCAGTGGGGTCAATATGCTCACTACACCCCTTGTTACATTCCCTGAGGGGTGTAGTTTCCATAATGGGGTCACTTGTGGGGGGTTTCAACTGTCTTGGCAACACAGAGGCCTTTTGAATGCAACATGGCCCCTCAAAATCCATTCCATCCAAATCCAGCCTTCAAAAACGAAATGGTGCTCGTTCCCTTCGGAGGCTTGCCCTGCACCCGCATGGCGCTTTATGTCCACATGTGGGGTATTTACGGACTCGGGGGAAATTGCGCTACACATTTAGTTTTTTTTCTCCTCTTTTAACCCCTTGTGAAAATGATATATTCAAGGCTAAACCAACATTATAGTGTAAAAAATGTAATACTTTCATTTTCACGCCACATTGTTCCACATTTGTGTCCGTCACCCGTGGGGTCCATATGCTCACTACACCCCTTGTTACATTCCTTGAGGGGTGCAGTTTCCATAATGGGGTCACTTGTGGGGGGTTTCAACTGTCTTGGCAACACAGGGGCCTTTTGAATGCAACATGGCCCCTCGAAATCCATTCCATCCAAATCCAGCCTTCAAAAACCAAATGGCGCTTCTTCCCTTCGGAGGCTTACTCTGCACCCGAATGGCGCTTTATGTACACATGTGGGGTATTTCCAAACTCAGGGGAAATTGCTCTACACATTAAATGTTTTTTTTATCTTTTAACCCCTTGTGAAAATGAAAAAACATGACAAGATTAATGATTTAGAGTAAAAATTTTACAAAAATTACACTAAATGTTGGTCTAGCCTTGATTTTTTTCCATTTCCACAAGGGGTTAAAAAAGAAAATGAACACAAAACGTGTAGGGTAATTTCCCCTGAGTACGAAAATACCCCACATGTGGACATAATGTGCCATATGGGCACAAGGCAAGTCACCAAAGGGACAGAGCGCCATTTAGAGGCTGGAATGGAGGATGGAGGCCATGTCGCAATTACAAAGCTCCTGTGCTGCCAGGACAGTAGAAACCCCCGACAAGTGACCCCATTCTGGAAACTACACCCCATAAGGAATCCAACAAGGGGTGCAGTGAGCATATGGACCCCACTGGTGACGGGCACTTACGTAGAACATGTGCCGAGAAAATAAAAAATACAATTTTTTTCATTTTCACGTCCCAAATGTGGCCGTCACCAGGGGGCCATATCCCCGCTGCCCCCCTTGTTAGATTCCTTATGGGGTGTAGTTTCCAGAATGGGGTCACTTGTGGGGGGTTTCTACTGTCCTGGCCGCACAGAGGCTTTGTAATTGCATCATGGCATCCTCTAATGGGAATGGCGGCCATACCTATTTAGCTGGGGAAAAGGGACAATTCTAATTTATTTGGGGGTATTAGGCCAATTATTAGTTTATAAGGTTGAAAATGACAGGTGTCCATCAAATTCAACCTGTGTTGATCCAGAGGAAGGCAAAAAAAAAACCCTCGTAAGGCAGACGACAGTAGCCTCATCACAGGGGAAAAATTCCTTCCCGACTCCATAATGGCGATCAGAATAATCCCTGGATCAACGTGACCCCTGAAATAGGAATAAGGGACAGAATATAGATAATGTAGAACCCCAGTGACGTGTGGTGCGCCTTGGAGCGATCCAGTATGCAGAGGCCGGGGTGATCAGGACAGGCACCACACTGGAAAATGTTGTCCTTCCTGATCCCCCTGTTACACCACACTCTGCACTTCTTCTGGGGTCTCCTGTTTTCCAGTGTGGGGGACGTCACCTGGAAAATGTTGCCCTGGTGCGATACGGGGTCCTTCATATCCAGAAGCGCTGGGTCCGCTCCATGGCTGCTAAATATTAGGGCGCTATTACTACTTCTGATATGTTCGGATCGTGCCGCAAGCTACAGGGCAGCGAGGGACTGGAAGAGGGGGGCGCTGGTATAAAAGTTATCCCCGTGCAGGTGGTGACCTTTATCCAGCAGTGGGAAGATCAGTTCCCGGACGATCTTCCCACTTGTTCCGAGGATGGGAGGGGAGGGGAGTGGGCATCTGGGGCTGGATTCGGGTGTCCCTTCCTACATACACTCTAAGGGTACGTGCACACTGCGGAATCGCGACAGATAACCCTTCGTGCATTCCACAGCTGGCACCCACCGGCGGACTGATGCAGGCGCACGTCTCCACACGTGTCATAGACTCCATTCTATGCACGGGCGGATTCCGCTCTCCGTCCAACGTGTTCATTCTTTGGATGGACGATGGAATCCGCCCGTGCATAGAATGGATTCTATGACACGGGTGGAGACACATGCCTGCATCAGTCCGCCGGCGGGTGCCAGCTGTGGAATGCACGAAGGGTTATCCTTCGCCATTCCGCAGTGTGCACGTACCCGAAATCTGTAAGTGTACCCTGAGGTACGCTCACAGAGTTTGTAGAATTTCACTCCATACCGTCATCTCTTATTGGGACGGTACTGGCGGAAAAGATGTGTCTGGGGGGCAGCGTACGCTACACTACCCCCAGACACGTCACTGGAGGATGAGGATGAATGGAGGAACGAAGGACCCCCCATTCATCCTCACTGGCTGTTTCGGTGTCGGAGGTAATAATAACGTATCCCTCTGACGCCGAAAACACCCTGGGGGCCATCTTTATACAGGGATTAGTATATGGGGTATGTAGTGGTGTAGTGTCAAACTTTATTCAATGTAGTGTGGTGTAATGTAGTGTTTTTTACGTGTTTTTTTACAGTAAGTATAAAAAAAAAACCTACGCCAACAAAGGAGTTGCTGATAAATGCCGCACTTATGTGCGGCACTTATAAGCAGACCGTGGCAGTAGAATATAGAAAAAAAACACCCTACGCCAAAAAGGAGGAGTTGCTGATTAGCAGCGCACTTTCGTGCGATGCTGATCAACACTCAGCGGCGATAGGGTGCGGAAAATAGAAAAAAAAAAATTTGAAAAAAAAAAAAAAAAAAATTCTGAACATCCCTGTAGCTGCTGATAAGTGTATTACACATATCAGCCGCTAGAGGGCAGCAGAGCGCAAAATACGGAAAGAGCCGACGCTGGAGCCGAAAATAGCCGAGAGAAGCCGAACGTGACGTCACGGAAGAAGCCGAAGACCCGAACGAAGACGAGAACGCCGCGAACCCGGAAGACGCCGATCAGGAGCCCGGGACAGGTGAGTAATGTACAAATACCTGCTCTGGACCCCTCGGCTACCTAGCTGAGGGGTCCAGGGCAGGTATTTACTATATTGTGGGACTCTGATCGCCGTGCCACCGGCCCGATCGCCGTGAATGGCCGGCCGGTACCGGCCGGCCGTTCACGGCGATCGGGCCGGTGGCACGGCGATCACCATTACTTTTTACAGTAATGGCGGTCGGTGCCGTCCTCGGACAGCACCGACCGCCATTTTTTTCCGGGTCATCGGGTCGCCGATGACCCGGAAAGGTTCCGATCGCCGCTATTGGCTGATCTGAATTGATCAGCCTATAGCGGCGATCGTAAGCACGGGGGGTGTTAACCACCCCCCGTGCCGTGAAGCTAAGATGGCCTGCTATGATTTATAGCAGGCCATCTTCCCCGACCGCTGTGTGTGAACACGCAGCGATCGGGGAAACATCGGGCGTAAATTTACGCCCTGATGCGCCAAGTACCAGGGCGCGAGGGCGTAAGTTTACGCCCGATGTCGTTAAGGGGTTAAACTTTGTGTTTACGAACCCGCTATTATGGGTCTATAGGGGAAGAGAGATACAGATTCCAGCGTTGATTCTTATCTTCCTCCTGGGCACTATTTTGGGGTATTTTTATCCAAAGGAAATATGTTAATGAGATGGTTTGGTTCACTGGGGGCGTTTCAGTGTACGGTCCTGCCTGCTGGCTTATACTACACCTCTTACTTATGCATATGAATTTATGCATAAGTTGTGACATCCCTGTCCCCAGATCTCAAACAGTAAGCATTGGAGACATAGGGGGACATTTTTTTTATGCCGGGCTTACAAATGTCCCTGCAGCTCCGTAGCTCAGAAGATTTAAGTAGAGGTGCATTAAGTAGAAGTGCAATTCCAAGCGCAGGGAGCCTGTCTGTGCGAATAAAATGAAACCTACGCCAGCTCAGAGCTTGCATAGGTTTCAATGTCATTTTCCCTCCGGAATAATGATAAACGCGGTGCACGCAGAGGCCGCACCTCCTCAGCATGCTGCCGTGCCCCCCGAAAGGCCTCCGCTTTGCCCCAATGGCAAAGGAGGCGCAAATGGGCCTGATGCGAATAAAAAATATTTGCAAATAGACCATTTGCGAATATTTTCACATCACTTGTGCCCATCTGCGCCTAAAAAAGGCATTTTAGCCTTTTAATAAATTTCCCCCATAGTACATAGACATAGTGGGTAGGACAGTGAGGAATGCCCCCAGTGCACCCAATCAGCTTGTTAGCATATTTCCCTTAGATACAAATACCCCAGAATGGTGCCATAGAAATTTGCATCTTCCCCTACAGGCACATAACAGCCGGTTCATATGTACCACCCTGCTTTTAGTTTTCTTTTAACAATAATTTTGCCAGGTTTCTTAAGTATCATATTTTCCCTTCAAAGTTTGAGACTCCATTATAAGGGCGGGTTCACACTACGGAATTCTCGCGGACAATGTCCGCGGAATTCCGTCAGCTGTCCGCCCGCACATCTGGGCACCTTTCCGCCGGCCCCATAGACACCATTCTATGGGCCGGCGTATTCCGCTATACGCTGAAAGAAGTGTCATGTCACTTCTTTCAGCAGATTGCGGAATACGCCGGCCCATAGAATGGTGTCTATGGAGCCGGTGGAAAAGCGCATGCCCGTGCGGGCGGACAGCTGACGGAATTCCACGGACATTGTCCGCGAGAATTCCGTAGTGTGAACCCGCCCTTATTGTTAAAAAGAGAATTTCCTTATGTATTTATTAAATACAAATTATTTGTTATGCATTTATTTTATACAGATGTAGAAAAATCAGGTCCATGGCAACAGGGCGTTGGCATTTCTTTGGCAGGGAGGGAAAAAAAGTGGGAGGCATTGTAAGGCTATGTTCACACAAAGTTTTCTCAGCTCTGTTTAAAATGACGTCCGTTATTTTGAGTCTAAAATAACTGAAGTCATTTAGCTGTCTGGCATCCCCTTAGTGCAATGATGGCTGCTGGTACATTATTCTAGTTTGGGGTTACTAATTGCCCTTTGGGTGCGGCTTAATTAAAAAGTCCATTGACTTTAGTAAAAACGGAGAAAGAACGGTGACAAAAGGAAAACTGTGTGAACTACAAATAAAAATCGTCCGCTATTTGCAAAAGACGTCCGGAAATAATGATCATGTTCATTATTCAATAAACAGCGCATTGGACGTCTGTCTTCCTATTGACTTCAATGCATTGCCATTGCAGTCAGGTGAATATCGGCAAAAACGGACGTTTTTAAATATGAAAATCGTCCGCCTTTTCAATTTTTTTGACGTTGTGTGAACATAGGCTAAGACTATATTCCTGCAACATCCTTTTGAGGCTAATTGAGGCCAAATATTGATTGTTAATTCATAAAGTTGACTGTTCTTGTACAATTGACGGTCATCGTTATGAAATAGTTGCCGTTATTTGGCCTTAATATGCCAAAAAAGGTTGTTGTGGGAACATAGCCTCAAAGTGACATACAGTAACTCATATCTAACAGTATCTGCTTTCTAAATACTTTCCGTTTCTTTCTTAAAGCTAATACAAATTGCTGACTCGGATGAACATGTATTTGCTGTTGACGGTGGATTTAAAGCTTTGGGAGGGATCATTAATTCAGTAAGTACCACAATGGAGATGGTCTGATTATAAATTTCCTAATGTGCTATGCTAGTATTTGCAACATAAGTCTACATTTACCAACCCTGCTTTGTCAGATTTATTACGTAAGAATAAGAAGCAAGAATTTTTGAGTTTAATAGGAACCTGTCACTAGTCTCATGCTGCCCGAACCACAGACAGGATGAAACCCTAATCCTAATCATGACCATCACTACATCACTTCAGCTGGAAATAGGGTGATCACTGGTCCTTTTTGGTACGCAAATAAAAAACTGATCTGTCAATCAGAAACTGGGACTACCCGGATGGTTTAGATTCTTTTTTCCATCTAAAATAACAAGAAAGATTACCCTAAATTGGCTTAGCTGCTCAAAGTGAATCATATATCATTGTGATATGGGAGCCTATCAGCGTGTTAAGCTGTCTGTGGTTTGGGCAGCAGAAATTGTACTTTGCAATGACAGACTTAATTTTTCCATAAAATATGCTGCAAAACTAGAAATTTTTTTTTTAAAATATTTATTCCCCTCAAAAGTTATACAAATTCGCAATATACACTTATTATGGGAAATGCTTATAAAGTGCTCTTTTCCCTGCACTTACTACTGCATCAAGGCTTCACTTCTTGGATAACATGGTGATGTCACTTCCTGGATAACATGGTGATGTCACGTCCCGACTCCTAGAGCTGTGTCGGCTGTGGCTGCTAGACAGGATAATGGCAGAGGGACACAGGGCACTGGAGGGACACTGAGCATCCCTCTGCCATCATCCTCTCCAGCAGCCACAGCCCGCACAGCTCTGAGAGTCGGGTCGTGACATCACCATTTTATCCAGGAAGTGACATCACCATGTTATCCAGTAAGTGAAGCCTTGATGCAGTAGTGCAGGGAAAAAAGCACTTTATAAGCATTTCCCGTAATAAGTGTATATTGGGGATTTGTATAACATTTGGGGGGAATACAATACTTTATTAAAAAATTTCGCCAGACTTCTCCTTTAATGTGACTGCTTTTAATTTAAAACCTTTAAAAAAAAACTAAATTTTCCTTAAATTGCTTTATTACCATCCTTATAACACTTTTTTATTTTTGGGTCAATGGGGTTGTGTGAGGTGTCATTTTTTGCGCCATGATCTGTACTCTCTATTTATACGTTGCTTGCATATATATGCAACTTTTTGATCACTTTTTTTATTACATTTTTTTCTGGGACTTGATGTATCCAAAATCAGCAATTTTGCACTTTGGCATTTTTTGGTGCTTATGTCATTTACCGTGCGAGATCAATATCTGGATGTAGAAAATCAGCAACTTTTCTACATTACTTTTCTCCTTTGCCTTCTTTATTTTGGTTTTACATTAGATGGGTAACAATTTATTGAATAGGTCATGAGACTTCATAGTCACTATTCCTCTGAACATCCTGTCTTGTTTGTGTCACCACAGACGCTCCAACTAGGAGCTGTAATAGTCTGTTGTCGTGGCACATGTTCAGTCTGCAGATGTTTGGCATCACTTGAAAGTAATCAACTGTTTCTTTTTATATCAATGGCAAAGAAAAGCAGTCATATTATGTATTCATTCCAAAGTAAATAGTATACTGTACACATAGTATTGCATCTATTACATTCTTTACTGAGTTACATATTGCATTCTCTTATTCTACAACAAGAACTACTAGAGTTTGCTGTTCACGCTCGCATATGTGAAAAGAGGGCAGGGGCTGCTTAACTAAAGCACCAACAGAGCTCTTTAGGTTTTCATCTACTTATTTTATTAACTTACTGCCATTTCACAATTTTTTGTCAGCCATGGGTTTGAATGATTACTGTAGTCTCATTTATACAATCTATTAGACAAGAAAAAGTGCTATTATTATTGTTGTTGTTATTAATATATATATATATATATATATATATATATATGTATTTCTATAGCACTAGGCACTAAAATAGCACTTTTGTTTGCAGAGTTTAACCCTGTTCAATGCCCACCCATAATCTAAGCTTGTGTGTGATAGATTCACATTACATGAATTGGTCCGTTTGTCCTGACTCATACTCTGAAGCTGCAGAAAATTCTTACTGCCTGCTCCACTCTGTCTCCACTCCTCTGTTCTACCCCTCCATTCAGAGATATGTGTCTTACCTTCCTCCTTGGCACTGGTCCCGCACTGTTAGTCAGTGTAATCTTGTCCAGGAGCACTGTTAGGAGCATTGCCCCGCCCCCACAGCGTCATGATGTGGGGGCGGGGCAGTGCTTCTAACAGTGCTCCCGGCCAAGATACATAGCTTTCTCCTTGGTGCCCCATGTGCTATAGGGGGCTATCAATTCCCCTTAAGTCAGCCTGACACTCCTTTATGCATTTATTGTTTATCTTCAACAATGTAGAATTTCTCCCTAGAACTGGTAAGATATGGTTAGCGGTATCCCTTTAAGAAAAAAAAGAGGTCAAATTTCACTTTTGGATTGGAAGCAAATAGACATCATTCTAGGATCTCTAGGAAGGATAATAAAATATTTTTAGTGCCCAATAAATAAACTCTAGTCTAAGATTCTAGCAAATGGTGTGAGACTTAGGTATGTTATATTTCTGCATGGCAAGGTATCATTGTCTGCACCACACAATCAATCCGTTTTGTGAGCATTATTGTCATGTTATTCGAAAATCATGTATCGTAGAACAAAGAAAAGGTTCATTTAATTTTAGTAATAGCTGTTCAGACTATTATGTGCCTCATGTGTTGAGCCCCTGCGGCACAGATTGATTGGGGAGGATGCGTTCTTAGAATACAGAACATGTTTACTTTGAGGAGCAACATGTCTTCCTGAGCTGGGATACCATTCACTTTCTATGTCTATATTACCTGTCAATTATGTTACATTTGATGGCCGTGAGATGCATTTTCCGGAAAGCTTAGATGTATTTCCTGCCCGAGGCTTACATTAAATTCTGTTGTGGTCTCTTCTATTTCCTTTTTAAGCAGTTCACCGCTGAGAGATGTTTGCTGCTGGATCAACATCACTTGGTTGTCAGTAAAGTTGCACACCCTACCTATATGATATTGTATTCTGTTAGCTTTCACACAGGGGTTGAATGAGTCTCACAGTGGGGTACTGAGATGCTGCTCTGACTGATCAAAGCCATCCCGGGATGGTGCTCCTATCATATAAATATAATAATAAGAGCTCTAATATAGAGTGTCTTCAGTGACAGTTTAAAAAAAGATTAAAATGTCACACAGCTCCATGTAGCGTCTCATCCTCACATTATCCTTCCTGGCCTAGCAATAGATAGCATGCATGATTGTACACTGCTCCGTGCAACTTCACATCCCCAAAGACATGGCAAAGGAGCAGAGGGAGGAGCAGTTGTCTATCTATCTATCTATCTATCTATCTATCTATCTATCTATCTATCTGTCTATCTATCTAGTCCAAGAATTCCGCAGCAAAACCTTAGGTGTGAAAAAAGTCCAAAGTGTTTTATTCCATAATCCTTGAAAATTTACATGCAACGTTTCAGTCTCATCTCGAGACTTTTCGCAACCATATTTCTCAAGCATGCTTGAGAAAGGTTTTGAGATGAGACTTAACGTTGCATGTAAATTTTCACGGATTGAGGCTATGTTCACACTACCTAAAAGTACGGTTGGCCGATGGCAACAACGGCCATACTTACTGCAGTGTGGAACATTGCCTCTTGTTCTATGGGATCTCGGCCGGAGCGTATACACATCGTATACGCTCCAGCCGGGATCCAATGCCGGGCCACAAAGAACTGACATGTCAGTTTTCTGTGGCCGCAATTCAGATAATTGCGGCCGTAGGAAACCCTGTCAGCTTACACAATGAAGTGAACAGCTCCAGCCACTTGCTTCATTGTGTGCTATGGGGAGTTCTGATGCGGGCGCGCGCTGATGCGCCCGCATCAGAACACTACGGCCATAAAGATCTTGGCAGAGACCGGTCGGGTCACAAAACGGCTGGTCTGATACAACGTGTAAACATAGCTATATAGGGTCAGTGCTGCACACCTCTGCCTTAAATGTGGGAGCCGGTGCTCAGTGGTAACTGGGTTCTTCACCCATAAAACTTGTATAGGAGAAAACCACGGCACTCGATATTGCAAGAATAAGTGAAAAGTTTATTTGTAGCAAAATGATATACGGTATTTTACTCCGACCATACATAGAAAATATAAGAGCCGAGACCAGGTGCAACGTTTCGGTCTGCTATGGACCTTCCTCAGGCAATAGGGTCTCTAAAAGAAGGACAGATGCGCGGTAAATCAGTACAGTAAGTATATAATAATACTATGGGGTAAAGATACAGTAATCATGGTGTAGGACAGGCATGTCCAAAGTCCGGCCGGAGGGCCATTTGCGGCCCGCGTTCCGAACTTTTACGGCCCCCCCAGGTATCCAGCTTGCTATTATCTGCCTGTGTTATAAAGCATATAGCATGTAGCATGTAAAATGGTCGGCCCTCGCACATGTTCACTTCATCAAATTTGGCACTCTTCGAAAAAAGTTTGGACATGCCTGGTGTAGGACATACAATGGAAACAAAAAATTACATATCCACTAAGTAAACTGAGAGACTATATACATAAATACATATATACATATATACACATGCAGACAAGGGGAGGCTAGAGACTATGCACGGGACAGCTAGGTATAGGATTAATAGGCTGACTTGGTGGTAATATGGTGCCATCCAGCACCGCAAGAGCCCATCCAGCCCCTCCCCCACGCATACCATTTGTACACAAATACCACCCTAAGGCTATGTTCACACTACATAAGTACCGTTGTTACCAATTTGCAACAACGGCAGTGATTACTACGGTACTTAAGCAGTGCTGCATCGGAGGGAATCCCAACCGGAGTGTATACATATAGTATACACTCTGGCCTGGATCCCTAGCGGCGCCACAAAAAACTGGATATGTCAGTTTTCTGCAGCCGCTATTCATTGAATAGCGGCCGCAGAAAACCTGTCAGTGCACACAATGGAGTGTGCAGCTCCATTTTGAGCAGCGGGGAATTCAGATTCGGGCACTCACTGATCACCCACATCCGAATTCAGCGGCAGTGAAGATCATCCGTCTGGCACTGCAGTACCGGCCGGGATGATCTTCTCTGACACCGGTTGTTCCATGACCGTCCGTTGTCTTACAAAGTAGGAACATGGCCTAGGAGTGCATACAGTGTATATACAGTAGGTTTGGGCCATTTTTCTTTGGCACATTTTGATGCACAATGCAGCATTTCCCTCCATGCCTCTTTTCCCATAGCCTCTCCCTTTACTAAGGCCACATGCCTATCTTCAGACGTGTCACAGAAGTGTCTAAAAAGTGTCTAAAACGCAAAGAAAAATATTGTGCAAGTTAAATCAGACAGTTTTAGTGCAGTTGCACTAGTAAATCTTCCCCATCATTTGTAGTTAAAGCAACTTATAAATAGGTAAAAAAAATGCTCATACTACCATAAATATCAGTAATAATGTTAGTATAGCGACAACAACAAAAAATTTCTGTACTCACCACCATTGCGATCAATCAGCATGGAGGGGGTCAGCTCTCCTGTCACACATCACTAAAACCTCTGTAATCACACAGTGACACAGTGAATTGCATAGCAAAGAGCATTGTCTCCTGGTAAGCTGCAGAGTTTATAATATAATCAGCAAAAGTTAATTATATAATTTGCCAAAAATATTTGATATTCAATTCTCATGAGGAACAGGTGTCTTTTCTTGTGCGAGCGCACAAAGGACTGGCACTTTCTGTGTTGGGTCTCTTTTTTTGAACAGAGAAAAAAACAAATATCAGCATGGATGGAGTGTGAAACACAGTTTGGCCATATGTATAATGTACATTTAAACATAGGAAACTTAAAATTAAAAAAAAAAAAAATTAAAATAAATAAAGTGAGTATATTGCAAAACAGCTTGCAATCACCACCTCTGTTGATTTCTTTAACCCCTTAAGGACAGAGCCAATTTCGATTTTTGCGTTTTCGTTTTTTCCTCCTTGTGCTTAAAAGGCCATAGCACTTGCATTTTTCCACCTAGAAACCCGCATGAGCCCTTATTTTTTGCATCACTAATTGTACTTTGCAATGAAAGGCAGAATTTTTGCATAAAGTATACTGCGAAACCAGAAAAAGTGTGGTGAAATTGAAAAAAAAAAAACGCATTTTGTTTATTTGGGGGAAATGTGTTTTACGCCATTCGCCCTGGGGTAAAACTGACTTGTTATATATGTTCCTCAAGTCGTTACAATTAAAACGATATGTAACATGTATAACTTATATTGTATCTGATGGCCTGTAAAAAATTCAAACCATTGTCAACAAATATACGTCACTTAAAATCGCTCCATTCCCAGGCTTATAGCACTTTTATCCTTTGGTCTATGGGGCTGTGTCAGGTGTCATTTTTTGTGCCATGATGTGTTCTTTCTATCGGCTTTTTATTACAATTTTTCTGGATTTGATGCGACCAAAAATGCGCAATTTTGCACTTTGGGATTTTTTTGCGCTGATGCCGTTTACCATGCGAGATCAGGAATGTGATTAATTAATAGTTCAGGCGATTACGCCCGCGGCGATAGCAAACATGTTTATTTATTTATGTATTTGTTTACTTTTATTAATAACCTGGGAAAAGGGGGATGATTCAGACTTTTATTAGGGGAGGGGGCTTTTTACTATTAACAACACTTTTTTTTTTACTTTTACACTTATACTAGAAGCCCCCCTGGGGGACTTCTAGTATAAGTGCTTTGATCTCTCATAGAGATCTCTGCAGCATAGATATGCTGCAGAGATCCATGAGATAGGCACTCGTTTACTTCCGGCTGCTGCAGCCGGAAGTACTCGAGTGCCGAGCCGGGGACGGCGCCATCTTAGAGCAGTCCCCGGCCGGCTTCAGTAACGGAGATCGCTCCTCCGGGATAACATCCCGGAGGAGCGATCTCCCCACTAGACACCAGGGATGACGCTGCGTCCGGTAATCGGATGCAGCTGTCAACTTTGACAGCTGCATCTGATTACTGTATTACTGTATTGCTAATACCTGCAGTCCCGGGCTACAAGCAGCACCCGGGACCGCCGCGGTTCAGAGCGCGGCCCCACTCTGAACGTCCCTAATGGCATCAGGGCGTAAATATACGCCCTATGTCGTTAAGGGGTTAAAGGGACTCTGTCACCTCCAACCCACCCTCTCAAAACCCTAAACTTAGGGTCCTATTCCACGGGTCGAGCAGGGCCCGATCAACGATGTAAACGAGCGCCGATCTGCTAGATCGACGCTCGTTTACTGGGCCTTTTCCACGGCCTGAAAATCGTTAGCGAGGGCTGCAGGGACATTGTTACCGATGTCCTTGCAGCCCTTGCAGCATACATTACCTAGCAGGGCTTCTCCTCTGCTCCGTCTTCCTCCCCGGGTCCTGCGGCGCAGCATCAACTCCGGAGCGGCCCGACTAAGCTGTCAGACCGCTCAGTCAATCACTGGCCGCGGCGGTCCCGGACAGTGATTGGCTGAGCGGTCTGACAGCTCAGTCAGGCAGCACCGAAGCTGATGCTGCGCTGTGGAACCCGGTGAGGAAGACGGAGCGGAAGAGAAGCCCTGCTAGGTAATGTATGGTGCCTCTCAAATCGCTGATCGCCCGTCACGCATCGCTATTCCACAAAGCGATGCGTGGTGGGTGACCGATGATTTTAGGTTTAGGCCTAAATAAACGATTAGCCGATGACATGATCATCGGCTGATCGTTTTCTCTATTCCACCGAGCGATAATCGACCAAATCGGGCCGATTTGGCTGATTATCGCTCTGTGGAATAGGCCCCTAAAGCCATGTAGGATAAAGGAAGCTGATTCAAAATCTGTCATTTGTAGCTTTCACCATTGTAAGCTTACAAACTGTCAGTGATGCATAGAAAGGACTACTAAGCTCAAGAATATAATGGCGAGGACTACTTAGACTACTTCATTTGTGACTTATAGGAATGCAAGAACGTAGAAAGATAAAAATTGCAGATATACAGTAAAATCAGCGTTGTATACTCTACTGATGTATCATCTACTGATAAGTTAGTGAGTGTTTAAGTCCCTTTAAATAAGTGTTTGCCACAGGTACACTTTATATAGACTTCATACTTCAGCTTTATTTAACATTAATACCAATAAAGAATCCTTGTTAAAATTTTATAGCCAGTCTTTCAAGAGTAATTTATCATAGACAACATGAAAGTGCTAAAGTTACTGTACATATGTGATGGAATAAAAACCTTGCCTCAGCAGTGTTTAAAGGGAACATTGATGGCAGGTTTTAGTGGCAGTCTCCATAACAGGACGGCTAGTGTTATTTAATGCTCTGCTCAATTATTACATTATTCACTAGATATTACTGTACTCTTTTCTAGATGAATGTGTAATAAGCCTCTATAATAATGACACATAATCAATGCATTTCTGGCACTGCTGACATATCACCCCAGTGTGAGAGTACATCCTTCATTCTCTAGCCGGTCTGTGTTCATTCCCTGCGGTAGCAGCCAGTTTTAGAGCAAGTAGCAATGCATCACGATTCTCATAGACCCCGATAAAGAGGCAAAATAAAACATAAACGTGTTTCATTTTTATGGGAACATTTTTTTAAAGTCGAGTTTTAGTAGCACTTAGCACATACAGGAAGATATTTAGTTGCTTGCTTCATCTGCAAAGCATTTATCTATTTTAGTGTCAGGATGCATAGATTTTACATCGCTTCACATCCACTTGAAGATGGTAGTAGCATTAACCTGTGGCTACGAGGTGTTACGGCTGTTGTTGTATTGTTCGGGCGGAAACAAAAATAGGATATTTGTAAAGGTGAAATAATTATTGTTTAATACTACTAGGCAATGTTTAGTGTAATGATTCATATCACGATGGGAAAGGAAGGATTACAGAAAAGACAAAGGAATAAAGGGAAGATCTTTAATTTTAGTTGTTTGCTGCTATTTTTGTAACTTTAAGGGGTAAGGTTAGAGACGGGTGAAACCTTTGAAAATTTGGTATGCGATATTCGCAAATATTTTCAACAAAATTTCCTAACTTTGTAAGCTGAATCTAACAAATCTATACTTACTTGTCTGTACTCCCAAGTGTCCTCTTCTGTCTCTTTAGCCTATTTCAGTCTATTCAGGCAATAAGGGACAGCATCACGGCCAGTGAATGGCTGAGTGGGCTGTCACTCTTGTGTCTTGAGAGTGACAGCCCTCTCAGTCCCTTCTCACTCAGTCAGTGATTGGCTAAGTGGGCTGTCACTCTCCCCTCAGCCAATAACTTACTGACTGAGAAGGCACAGTACCACAGCCAGTGATTGCCTGAGCAGGCTGTCACTCCCAAGACACAAGACTGACAGCCCACTCAGCCAATCATTGCCCGCCTGTGCTGTCCCTCAGTTAGTGATTGCCTGAGTGGGCTGGAGGCGACTAAAGACATGAAAGAGGACGCCGAAGGAGCGCGGACAGGTGAGCAAAACATTTTTTTTTTATTAATTTTATTGACAAATTTAGCAAAAATTTTCTTTACATACACTGGATTCTCTTTGCTCACCTCTTGTTTGTGTACGTTCATCCAATAAACAGAAACCACAATGTTGTGTTTGTAACTAATTGACAGAGTAGGAAATAGTTTGACAAATAACGTAGATTCGCAAAGATGCAAACTTAAAATATAACTTTTATTATAGATACTAAAATACAACCAATAACATAGTGTTCCGATCCCAACAAAAGAAGAGAAAACAACTGCCCTTCTGGGCAGACAAAAAGGATGTGACTTTGCAAGTAAGATTTTACCCCGGCAACTACCCATTCACTGGCAAACTGCTAATGTGGGCTTGTACACCTGATGCATCGGAGGATTAAGTCCGCTCACCTGGGCTCACTCTGATGGTGCTCTATTCGGCGTATTTAAGAAGACTGTATATGTTCAGAAATGCCGCGGCACTCATCCAATTCAGAATCTTCTTTTATGTTGCTTACATATGCGTGGGTGCAAACAAATATCAAACAGGCTATGATTGTTTCACCCCTCGATCTGGCGCTTCCTCTCGGCCCCTACGTTATTGGAATGGTGGACGGCCAATTCACACAGTATATTAAATAACACATTCTTTGCACGGATTTCAAATTAATGTTCGTAACAATAATTCAAGGACCTCTTTTGCCAACAATGGATGTTATTTTTAGCTGTTCACGCACATTTTTTTTTCACCATCCTTTCACTGTCATTACTACAAAATTCAATGGACCTTAAAAAAGCAGCCACACCCAAAAGGGCCGGTACTAGAATAATTTACCAACAGCCGTCATCGTAATGACAGCTGCCCAAAGACATAATTTGGTATTCAAAACGACGGACATCATTTTGAGACAAAAATTAAAAAAAGGATAGAAAAAACGTCATGTGAACATAGCTACAAAGTGCATACAATGCAATTTTACCTATTTTGATAATATAATAAAACTCTATGAAGGACATTGCAAAATGAGCCTCCAATGCAGATGAATGTGAATACCTTAGGGAATCACTTTTCAGGCCATTTCTCATATTAAAAAAGGGGACTGCATACTTGACCATGAAAATGTATGCAGATGATTATCATTCAAAATAAAATTAACACATACAATACACACACACACAAAAGAAAACACACAAAAAATCAGCTTGAAAGAGAGTAATGGGAAACCTGTATCGGACATCAGAAAAAGATGTAATACAGAATGTATAGCTCAGTCAAGCAAGAAAACAGATGGATGGCACAGCCTGCCTTCCGTTGCGGCAATGTCCCGGCACAACCACCACTCAAACAGAACGCCGCTTCGTCTAGCCCACGAAACCGGTCACCTGACTCTGTGCTCCCCTGCACCATGTCTGTCCAATAAAGCCGAATTTTTTCACGCAGTGGGTGAGTGCCATAATTTTTTCTGAATTATGAAGTTTCTGAATAGAATGTATAGCCATACTAGCTAGTCTATGGTATGATTCAAAAAATAATTGTAAAATTGGTAATCAAACATTATCTTAAGTCCATAGATAAGTGTCAGATATATTTTCCTTATGCATAAAGGAAGGTATTATTAAGTGCCCATAGTGAAGACATCAAGTCAAAAAGCTAATATTAGGCAGCAACACACCATGAGTGCTAATATGCTTTTTGCTTGAAAAACTTCAGGGGTGAAGCTATTAAAGCTACACTGTATAAGTATGTTAACAGCATACACAAAAAAGGAAATTCAACAGCTCCCTGTTAATGCCAAAACCTTTTACAAATATTATAATTGCAAAAAATTGCAGAAATTTGTATAGCAGTTTTGCAAATGTTTCTTATAGCAGTTTTGTCATTTTAATATCTATATTAGGTTTATGTCTTTCAGGGAGCTGTTGCATTTTCTTTGTGTGTGTGTGTGTGTGTGTGTGTGTGTGTATTACAGCTATAGCAGCATGCCCCTGCATAGTGTAAATGGTGTAGTAGAAGTGGGAGGGAGTGGATGCCTCTACTTGGTTGTGCCTTTCACCCATCTCATATTGGGGGTTATTTTAGTCAGCATCAGTTGGATCCTGCATGCCACAATTATAGGCTTATCATTAGCCCAGGAGAGGCCAGAGTATAGTGTAGGTCCATCTTGCATATGGGGTCACCTTGCTGTGGAAGGATGGTACACACTATTTTCAGATGGTATGCCAAGAGTCTCAAAAATGTCAGAATTTTTCTTATAGCAATTTTAAAATATTAGGTATATTAGTTTTATGTCTTGGCATTAGCAGTGAGCTGTTGCATTTTTTTGTAAATGTGCATTACAGCTATAGCAACATGCCCCTTTATAGTGTGAATGGTGTTGTAGGAGAGCTAGCAAAGTTTTTTTTTTGTTTTGTTTATGTTAACACCATGTTTGACAAGTCTGTTAAGCATATATACAATTTATATACACCTGGAAGGGATCCAGATGTATGCTGTAATGTCTCCATAGACATCTATGAGCCAGACATATGCCAGAAGGACACTATTGTTAAGCTTGCTTCTGTCAGGATTTTTTTTTTATGTAATTGTAGTCTCCTGCATCTTTCAGTACAACAAGATGTTGCATGAAATGTGTACATTAACAACATAAAGCAAAATAATGAGTTGTAATAGCCATGATCGTAAGTAAATCTGATATTGAATATGTAACCCACTAGACTAGTGAAACTAAATAGTGAAAAAAAATATTTAGAGATGTCATTTAGGTTTATTGAAATAAAAATATATATTAAAGTTCATTGGTTTTGTATACTGTATATACCCCAGCATGGTTCTTCATGTAGATCTTCAGAAAAATAGAAGTTATGGCTTATGGCTTAGTGAAGCATAAATAAAATGTATACATATAATCATAATCATACTAATAAATAATGAACACATTCGTCATGCATGCCATGGCAATTTGCACAACGTTTAAAATAAAAAACAATAGAAAAAAAATCTGAAATTCTGAAGTTATTTGTACAATGCAAAAAAAGAAAAAAAAAACATCAATGGCGGGACTGTTGTTTTTTTTGCTTCCCTACGTATTAAATTATGTTATTAAAAGAGAACCTTCTGCCATCCTCCTGGTCTCCCTCCTGCAACATCATGACCCAGCTTATGAATGCCCCACTCAACCAGTCAGTGACTTGGGTGGGACAACTGTGCTGTCAATGATTGGCTGAGCAAGTACTTTCCCCTGAGTCATGATGTACAAGGAAGCCAGGAGAAGTACCAGGAAACTGTGACATACAAGGGGTCCGGGAGCCTGTTGACTCGGTGCTATAAGGGCACGGGGGACTGGTAAGTATACAGACTTTATTATGTTCCCCAATCCTCTGCCTGTAGTGTATTTTTTGTTTTTGCTGTTGTTATATTAAGAGAAAAAAAGAAAAAAAAAATATTGCTTTGCTTTGAATGCTGCAAAGCAAAATAAAAAGGTGTCCCATGACGAGACTCAGTCCTTAAGAGTTTAAGTAAAAGACAGGCATTCAATACAAAATTGTTAACACAAGCAAATTTTCTTTTCTGTAGATCCTAAAGAAGTCGTGCACAGAAATCTTGTATGTGGATCCATCATCCGTCTGTGTTGGCGGTAAGAAAATTGATGTTTATATTACCGTTTCCTGGCTGCAGGGTGTACTAACTTGCTTTAGCTTTATTCTTCTTGCTAGTGGTATTTGCTATCGCCACATAAAGTATAACTTCCTTCTCCGGCTATTCTGTCTTATAGCCAGATAAATATTCATGTAAAAATATTTTATGGAAAGGAAGTTGATCTGAAAAAATAAATAAAAGTGTTTGATGATAACTACGTTAAATGTATTCAAAGCAAAAACGCTACATGCGTATTTTTAATATTACATTGCCATTCTTTCATTTTTCCTATACCCTACAGTTACCAGGTTTAATATTCTTTAGGTTTATTTTACTTTATTGATGGTTCAGCAGTTGACAACAATGTAAGCGGGCTGGGCTGGTGAAATGCTGGGCTGGTGAAAAAAAAATAAAACATTTCTCCGTTACATGTTCATAAAAAGAGACACAATGCAATGCAAGGCATAAAAATGATCAAAAGGGCATTAAAAAGCAAAACAGCTGGGAAGGTGGCAAGTGCAAAGTTAGCTCTATAGTGAGCCATAAACATTCTTTTCATGGGACTATAGGGTTGGAGCTCCATTTCCAGCTTTCAGGTTGAGCTTCAAAACCGTAAGTTAAACACAATGAGGGAGATCATAAAAAAAAATGTTCAAAAGAAAAATTATCTTTGATGCCCATAGCAGTTAACAAGAGTTCAGCTTTAATTTTGCAGGGTGGAATACAGAATGAAAGCTGAGCTGTGATTTGTGGCTATGGGCCTTTGTAGTCCTTTGTTAGGGCTAGTTCCTCTGAAAGTAGGAAAAGGACACAGACAGTGGGCCCTAAGCTAAAGCCCCGCCCACTGTCCCTGCCTTTTTGCTGCAGTCTGCCTTAAACGGCAGCAAGCAACTGGGCGACAGCCCCTGCACTGGCTAGGTGGAACAAAAACAAGACAAACACAATAAGGTGAGTCGGTGGTCTGGGTCACAACAATCGGGTAGCGCAGAGCAAAGGAGAATCCAATCGCAAGGTCAAAAAGGCAAAAGCAAGTCGTCAAGGCTGGCAGAAAACAAGGGAAGTCAGAAACCAAGGCAAGGTCAGGAGTAGGGATGGTCCAAACCTGCCGAGGTTCTCCTGCTGCCACGGTCCTCCTGCTGTATCCACCCTCTGCACGGAGGTTTAAGACAGTGGGAATCATTGCCGAGAGTCCGGGTTCGTACGAACCCGAACCTCGGCAGGTTCGGACCATCTCTAGTCAGGAGTAAATTAAATAGCAAAAGACACAGAAGTAGGCAGAGACAAGCTCACTAACTGGCGAGCTACAAGCAGACACAGAGACCTTAAAGCGACTCTGTACCCACAATCTGACCCCCACAAACCACTTGTTCCTTCAGATAGCTGCTTTTAATCCAAGATCTGTCCTGGGGTCCGTTCGGCAGGGGATGCAGTTATTGTCATAAAAACTTTTAATCCTGCAGCGTGTCTAACGGCCGGGGCTTACATTTGTATATGCATTAGGCTGGCACACCCTCTCTGTCCTTCCTCCCCACCCGCCTTATCATTGGGAATGCTCCAGGCAGATTGCTTCCTATTCCCCACCTGTGTGTATAATGAACATGGGCTGGATCGTTAATACACCTGTGCAAAGCTCAAACAGCAGTAAATGTTCCTGGATCATTCCTAATGATGAGGAGGGTGGGGAAGAAGGATGGAGAGGTGGTGCCAGCCTAAGGCTGCATTCACACGTTCAGTGATTTTCCCGGTCCGTGATTGTGGTCCGGCAGCTACCTCCGTGATCAGTGCAAAACAGTCCGTTTTGCATCCGTTTTGTATCTGTGTCAGTTTTTTTTCACGGATCTGTCTTACAGCATTTTAAATTACATTGATTACATCACATCCGTGTTTTTCCACTGATGAACACGGATGTCACATCCGTGTACATCCGTGAAAAACACGGATCTCATTGATTTCTATGGGGAATCCTTTCCGTGCATCCGTTCCGAGTAACGACATGTCCTATTTTTTAACAAAACGGATCACGGCTCCCTGAAATCAAGGAACATCTGAATAGCCCCATAGAAAGCAATGGGCTGTAAAATTGTCCGTGCACACGGATCCGTGAGCACGGACAACTTCCCGGAACGTGTGAATGCAGCCTAATGCATATACAAATGTAAGCCCCGGCCGTTAGACACAGCACTGCAGGATTAAAAGTTGTTTTTAGGACAATAACTGCATCCCCTGCCGAACGGACCCCAGGACAGATCTTGGATTTAAAGCAGCTATTCAAAGGTACAAGTGGTTTTGGGGGGACAGATTGTGGGTACAGAGTCGCTTTAAAGGGAGACCAGGATCCCAGTCCAGAAGGCAATTGGACCATAGACAGAAAAGAAACAGCAAGGGAATGGAGAGCCCAGCTGTCAATCACTGAGGCAAAACCAGGTTAACCATGACATGACCAGAAGAAACATAGCAGAACAGACACAGGTGGGGCAGAACACAATCAGCAGAACAGACTGCTGTGTTCAGACTAGGCACAGATAAAGACAAACAAAACACAGATAGATAGAAAATTATGGGCAAAATCACAGTCTCGGTCGAAGGCTGCACCAAAGTTCCATCATGTGCTTTCATAACACCCTTTTTGTTTTTGAATTTTTTTTTTTATTTCATTCAAGAAATGGGTTGTCTGTGAAAAAATCATAGTACTGGGCTGTGGCAGATGTGTCAGTAATGTATACTTACATGTTCCACTCCTTTGCCGCTGTCTGTTTCCGTGCCACCCGCTCTCTGGCGCTGTCAGCATTTAAAAAAAAAGTGATTCCATGCTGATCCTACTGCTCAGTATGACATTAGTGGATGTTATGCAAGCATCGACCTGGGAACTGGCAGCAACGGGAAGCAGGACAGGTAAGTATACATTACTGAAATGTCCCCCGCAGCCAAGACAGCATGGCTTAGTATGAATTTTTGTTGGACAATCCCTTTAATCTTGATGATGCTATTGCTTTAATTCATTCCCATATTTGCACCATATGTCCCAAAGAATAGTGACATTCTACATTCACTCTGTAAGCTAACCTCATCATGTTGTTGCTCTTTTTCTTTTGGGTATTGTTTTCTACCTTCCAGCAATCATATTGGTTATATGGAAACTGTCATCACTTTTATGCTGCATGATCAATGAGTCATAGGACAGTCCTCGGTGGTTTCCCTTTGCCCAACCTGCCCTGACTAAGGGCCCTATTCCACGGGACGATTATCGTTCTCATAATTGTTAACGATAAACGATCCAAACGACCGATATTGCGAAAGACCTGAAATTGTTCACCCATTTACATGGAACGATAATTGTTACTTATGATCGTTCTTGCGGTCGTCTTGTCGTCGCTATTGCGTTCAGCACTACTGCAAACGATCGAACGACATCTTATTCAATATGAACGATTTGCAAACGAGCAACGATAAAAATAGATCCAGGTCTTATTAAATGATCAACGATTTCTCGTTCGGTCGTTAATTGTTAACTGCTATTCAAACGAACGATTATTGTTTAGATTCTAACGATTTACCGATAATCTGAATGATAATCGTCCCATGGAATAGGGCCCTAAGAGAAATGTCCCTGTTTGGATATACAGTAATATCAACAAAGACTGACTGGGCAGGCAGAAGTCACCAGGGCCTGCCCTGATGAATGAATTTTGAGCAATCAAAACTGCTGATAGACCAGTGCAGAGAATGGGGAGGGGAATCATACAAATCCTTGGTTTCAGACTTGCAGCTTGCATGACAGAATAAACGTTGTTAAAGGTCACAGCCCACTGAGTTGGCTGTTCTTCTTCTTCTCTTTATTGAAAGCATTCCCAACTCCTTCTCTTATTAATGAAGTGGTTTTCTGATTTAATGCTTGAGCTATCAGTCTTTGCCCAGAGGTGAGTTAGGGAATGCTCTCAATGCAAAAATTTTTAGGCAGCTTAGAAAATCTCACCCTTCGGCACTAGTGGCTGTGGATGAGAATACACCATGTATCTATATATTTATTATGCGAATTGCACAAATTAGTTTCAACTTTTGTATGGACTTTGGCAAGGTGAGATCATAGATGGTTGCAATAAAATTCTTGCAAAAGTGCACATAGCCATTACTATTACCCTGTTTTTTCTATTCCAATGCATGAATCACTAATATTTGAATTTGCAGCAATATTTTGTTCCTTTTTATGAGCAGTTTTTGTTTTTTTTTTCCAGAAAAATTTCAAGTTGTCTTGAGAGGAAATGGATTTTTATTTGGAAAAAATATAGAGCAAGTTGGCTGCACCTACCTTATCAATAAAACAACAGTCCGTAAGTATACAAAAATATAAATATAAGAATGAAGGTCAAGTGCTCAACTATAGTGTGGATTATTATTAGTTAATTATTTGGTATTTATAGCAGTTATTCACATTTTGGAGATTTGAATGATTAAAGATTAGTTTATCACTATTTAGGACTTATATTAGGGATTAGGGATATTCTCATCTGGGAAATTTATGGCTTATCCACAGGATATGCCATACATGTCCCATAGATGCAGGCCTACACTATCTCTAGAACTAGGGCTCCCTGGGACCCCTTTGTCTTCTTGAAGCTGCCAAAGGTGGTCACTACACCAAAAACCGCTGAACACCTCTTAATTTTAAATGGAGTTGCATAAACATACTGTTTAATGCACTTAGTTGTACTTGTAGGTTGGCACAATGTATCTAATTCTCTTGTCTTCCTTTATTAAATGTTTAAAATTAACATCTAGAAAATTACTGTGTTTTTTTTTTTTTTAAAGATGAAAAACCCCTTGAAGTGAGATCCCAATATATGCTCTGCCCAGTGACTGAACTTCATGAAGATGGACAGTAAGTATTTTTGATCCTGAGTGTTTTACTTGAAATAAAGAACCTATGTTGATCCGCTGTTATTGCCACCACATGAATTTTCATTAGTGTTGAGTGAGCATGCTCAAAGAGTGCTCAAATAATTAACGTCTGAACAGGCAGTCCCCAACTCCGTGTGAAAGCTATTACTTTTTTTCATTCAAACTTTTGTAGATTTTATTTAAACACCCCCCGCAGGAACAAAATATACAAAAAATATAAAAAAAAAAGAAAAAAGAAAAGAAAAGAAATGTAACTCTTACCGATTATTCATTCTGAGTTAAATTAATTAATTTAACCAGGTACTCGACCCGTAGGGAAAACCTCCTTTGCTTTCAATGGGGCTCGTTGCTCGAGTCGAGCATTCGCGCATTGAAAAATGCTTGACTTGAATGCTTAACAAGGACTCAAGTACAGTGGTGCAGTGGTGGACCATGCTTGTAATCCAAATTCACTCTTAAACCAAAGCAAATTTTCCCATAGGAAATCATTGAAATGCAGACAATTGGTTCCACAACCCAAAAGTAATGATTTTATATTCTGAATAACATGTAAAACAAATGAAACAAACAACGAGAAACAGCTGAATATGTGATATATAAGTTACTGTACAGTATAGCTATCAGCATGTGGTGTATAATGTATAGTAACTGCATAAACCTGAAAAAACAGCCGCAGTTTGTAAATACAGGATGAAACTGCAGATCCCTATAATGCAGTATCGTAGTACAATAGGCTAGAACAGAGAATCAGGGCTGCTGTCAGAGGTCTGTGTGGTCACATGACAGCAATGGAGAAGGGGGTGTGTTCAGCATGGACCAATCAGGACTGACAGAGACTCCAGGGAGCATGAAGGAATAAGCAGGACATATGTGGTCACAGTATAGCAGCACTCTCTGTCCGGTGAGAGAGGGGTTACAGCTATGGAGTGATTACCCCCACAGTCCTGTCCCCTGATGCAAGCCCCAGCATGAAGTGGATCTGCTATGATTTGGAAGGTGAAGGAGACTTCCTGGGTCAGAGAACAGTGCTGTAGACCCAGCTATGCAGGCCTTGCCCCTCTCCCACTCCCACTCCCACCCAGTACAGGGAGCTCTTAAACCAAAGCAATGCTCTTAAACCAAGTCACAATTTTAAAAAAATGTGAGCTCTTAAACCAAAACGCTCTTAAACAAAGTTACTCTTAAACCAAGGTACCACTGTATTTTACTACTCACTTGATAATAATCTTTATAAATTCCCTACCCTAATGGCCCATTGTGTTTCCCAGCAACACATAGGTGGTTGGGATTAGAGATATGGATCTAAAGGGTAGGGTTAGAGATGAGTGAATTTACAGTAATAACGAAGCAAATCCCTTTGTTATCTCGGCAATCTGCTCACCAGCCTGCTTTTATTAACTCAGTGCTTTTCTATGCTGCTCCGTTTCAGGTGCTGGAAAAAGCTACATCCAGTCCTGGGAAGCTGGGAGAAGATTTCCAGGACTGGATCCAGCTTTTTCAGGCATCCTGGAAGGAATGCACAGATTGGCACTGAGCCAAAAGGCAGCCGGCTGATAAGCAGATTGCCAACATAATGAAGTGATTTGCTTCATTATTACTGTAAATATGTTCATCTCTAGGCAGGATAAACAAGTATGGAGCCATAGACTGCCCCCACAGACTGATGAACGTTGCCTACAGTGTGACATTGACAACCAGAGCACTTTCCTGTATGACAGGCACAGTATATGTCATGGTCTTTTGTGTCTTTGTATAGTAACAAGCTATGTTGTGACTCTATTTGTTTATGTACTTTTTACTCCACCCTATCATAGTTCCTCAGAACCATTAAGTTTTTTTGCATTAAATAATTGATGTCGGGTTTTTCTCACATTCATCATTAATGACCTACACACAAAGAACCCCTCTCCACCTCATCACCATTATAGTAAAGAGGAACTTGCAACGATATGCAGTGCGTGGACCCCCACTAAAATGTCTTCCATATTGTGCCATGGGAACATAGACCCTGATTTACTAATGTGTTTCCGTCATCAAATTGATGGTTTTTACCAGATTTTCCTTGTCGGTTTCATGTTTTACCATATTTACTAACGTCATACTTCACAAAAAAAAAAAAAACTCTCTAAAAACCAATAAACTTGTCATTTTGTGCTTTAAAACCAAAAAGTGGGCATGACGTATCCTGTTAAAACCCTTTATTAAGCAAACCGTAATTTTTTTACGAGTTTTGCATTCTAATATATTGGTCTCGCCTAGTGTAGCGGAAAGGTTGGGTTTTAGTTTTGTCATGTAAAAAACCTACCAGATTATGTCTATGTTCACAAATCATCAAAACGACTCCCGATTTTTATTGGATGGCAAATAACGGCCATTACTTTATAGCAACAGCCGTTATTATCTGAGAGACGACCATCGTTATAAAATAACGGCCAGTATTTGTTGTTAAATGACGTCTGTCCAATTAAAACAGATGTCATTTTGATGATGTGTGAACACAGCCTTACGAAGGGCAATCAAACACATCAATAAACCTGTCGGTTTGGAAAATTAAAACTCTGGGATGTTGGTGTAGGGTTCTTGAAAAAACAATCAGTGCCATAGTCCTTGGGACATAGTAACATAGTAAATACGGTTTAAAGAAGACTAGAGTCCATCAGGTTCAACCTAGGGAAACCAAAACAATCCCTGGATCAACCTATCACCTGAAATCTAATGCCCATAACTTGTAATATTATATTGTTCAAGAAAAGCATCAAGGCCTCCCTTAAACTTATTTAATGAATAACATGACAACATCATGTGGCAGAGAGTTCCACAGTCTTACTGCTCGTACAGTAAAGAACCCGCGTCGATGATGATGAAATCTTCTTTCCTCTAGACGTAGAGGATGCCCCCTTGTCATGGTTACAGACCTAGGAGTAAAAAGACCACTACAAAGATCTCTGTACTGTCCATTCATATATTTGTACATTGTGATCAGATTGCCCCTAAGACGTCTTTTTTCTAGCGTAAATAACCCCAAGCTTGATAACCTGTCTTGGTACTGTAACCCACCCATTCCCTTATTGACCTTTGTGGCCCTCCTCTGCACCCGCTCCAGTTCAGCTGTGTCCTTTTTATATACCGGTGCCCAAAACTGTACACAGTATTCCATGTGTGGTCTGACCAGTAATTTATAAAGAGGCAAAACTATGTTCTCATCTTTAGCATCTATACCTCTTTTGATGCATCCCATTATTTTATTAGCCTTGGCAGCTGCTGCCTGGCACTGATCATTAAAGTTGAGTTTACTGTCCACCAATACCCCCAGGTCCTTTTCGGAAGTAGTTTTACCCAGTGTTTTATTATTTAGCACATAACTGTACTTATTATTTCTACAGCCCAAGTGCATAACCTTACATTTATCCAAATTAAACTTCATTTGCCATTTTACTGCCCAAGCCTCTAGCTTCTCCAAATCCCTCTGTAATATGCTATCATCCTCCTCTGTGCTGATTACTCTACCCAGTTTAGTATCATCTGCAAAAATGGAGATTCTACTCTGTAGCCCCTCTACAAGATCATTAATAAAAATATTAAAAAGAAGTGGACCCCTGTGGTACCCCACTAGTAACTAAAACCCAATCTGAATATGTTCCATCAATGGCCACCATCACATTTGCATACGTTTTCCCCAAGTCCCAGCATCTTCATTTTGTAGACCAACCTTTCATGCGGCACAGTATCAAATGCCTTTGAAAAGTTCAGATACACAACATCCACAGCCTCCCCCCGGTCCAGTCTATAACTTACCTGTCATGATCGCGCCTGAAAAGGCATCAGTGCCACCCTCTGCTGCGAAGATTCGACCTCTGCGCCAAAGACTGCGATTTTGCCATAATCTTCCATTTATTCTGTGTTTTGTTTGCCTTGTTTTTGCCCTGTCTGAACTGTGTCTTATTTCTTCTGGTCTGCTAATTGTTTTCCCTGCCCCACCCGTGTCTGTGCTTCTAAGCTTCCCTGGTCATGTAACGGTTAACCTGCCTTTGCCTCAGTGATTGACAGCTGGTCCCTCCTATCATCTTCTGGACTTGGTTCCTGGTGTCCTATTTAAGATTTCAGCTTCTGCCTGTGCCTGGCCGGTTATTGACTTAGTCTCTGCCTGCTTGTGTGTTCTGTTTTCTCCTGATTTCTGCCTTGTATCTTTTGACCTCACTTGCTTGCTGCCTGCCCCCGACCATATTGCCTGTTATTTGACTACTCTTTTGGATCCTGATTTTGTACCTTTGCTGCCAGACTGTTGTGACCATTCTTATTGTGTTTGTTTGTTTTGTCTTGTCTATTGTTTCACGTATCCAGGCCAGGGATCGCCGCCAAGTTGTCCGCTGCCATTTTAGGGCAGATTGCGGCAATTAGGTAGGGACAGTGGGAGGGGCTGAGCTCAGGGCTCACTGTCTCTGTGTGTTTGGTGTGACGGGTCCTGACATTACCTCTTCATAGAAGCCGATCAGATTAGTCTGACAGGACCGATCCCTCATAAATCCATGCTGGTGCTGCGTCATAAGATTATTTTCATGAAGATACTCCAGTATAGCATCTCTTACAAACCCTTTAAATACTTTACCTACTATAAATGTTAGACTTACGGGCCTGTCGTTTCTAGGATCACTTTGACCCCTTTTTGAATATTGGTACCACATTAGCTATGCGCCAGTCCTGTGGAACAATCCCTGTCGTAATAGAATCTTTAAATATTAGGAATAACGGTCTGTCTAACACAGTATTTAATTCTTGCAAAACTGTAGGATGGATACCGTCTGGGTCCGGTGACTTATGGATTTTAATGTTTTTTAAGGCGTCTCCCCACTTCTTGTTGTGTTAGGCAGGTGAGATTTATGGGAGGATTTACATTATCTCTAGTCATGTTGTCTGTTATGGGATTCTCCTCTGTGAATACAGTAGAGAAGAATGTATTTAATAGATTGGCCTTTTCCTCTTCCCCCTCCACCATTACACCCAGATTATTTTTGAGGGGACCAACATTTTCGGTTTTAATTCTTTTGTTGTTTATATAGGTGAAGAACATTTTGGGATTACTTTACTGGGGTTTACTGGGGTTTTACTTTATTTTCTATCCTTCTTTCTGTTGCTATTTTTGCTTCTTTTATTTGTTTTTTACACATTCTATTCTTCTGTCTATAGTTGCTCAATGCTTCCCCACTACCTTCTTGTTTTAGAATTCTGAATGCTTGTTTCTTATCATTTATTGCACCCCTTACAGCTGAAGTTAACCACATTGGATTTCTCTTATTTCTACTACATTTATTCCCATATGGTATGTGTCGTTCACACGATCTACCCAGGATGCCCTTAAATATGTCTCATTTCTCTTTTATTTCTGAAGGCATTGTCCCAGTCTATGTCCCCAATGTCCTTTCTTAGTTTTTGGAAATAAGCCTTCCTGAAATTTAATGTTTTTGTAGCCCCTCTACTAATATTTTTATTGAAGGACTATTGAAAACTTACTATGTTATGTTCACAATTACCTAGGTGACCCCCCCCCCCCCACCTCTATTTTTGATATTCTGTCTGGCCTATTGGTTAAGATTAGGTCCAGGAGTGCCCCCCCCCCCCTCTTGTTGGTTCCTGTACTAGTTGGGAAAGGTAATTATCTTTTACTATTTCCAAAAACCTGCTTCCCTTCCTGGAGCTGCAGGTTTCTGCTTTCCAGTAACCGGTGGTAGTCACAGCAGCCACATTACCTCTAGTGTGGATGAGTAATAAATGTTTATTATGAGAAAATCCCTTTACTGTACAAGCCAGGCCAAAGTATACATAGTACTGATATCATAATTTATTGCTGTAAATACCCTACGGATTATCAGCAATGCAAATAAGGCAAGAATGGACATTTCTGTTGAAGACAAAATTTCCTAATTTGGAAGCATTAACCTGATTTAACATACCATAAGCTAAGGGGTTAACAGCACTGTCATAACGTTACACGTATGGCATATGATGACAAGTGATGATCTGAGTCACCAGGAACTATTAGCTAAAAAATTAGCTTAGCTGGATTGAGGTTATTACTGTTTTGTCTTCCGAATTCCTGTCGAGATCTGATTAAAGAGTTCAGGATAAAAACTTGGAATGACTGTCATATAAGATAACTAATGCTTAGTATGTTTGCTTAATTAACTTTTGGCTAAGGATTGAAACACATTAAGTAGCTAGTAGTTAGTGCATGTTGAAAATAAACACATCTGGTCCCGCGACGAGTAAGGGTTCTCTCTGTGTGGGTGACAGATGTGGTGATCATTTACCCTGCTCTCTGCGTTTAAATAATTAACGGCACACTAGAGGAGATGCCTTACTGACTGCCTCTTAGCCAGCTAGATGTGCTCAAAGTCTGCCATTTACGGTTTATCGCAGTTTTTGGGCGTTTAATAACTTATAGAACTGAAAACATGCAGAAATATAGCATAAAAGTTTCTGTTTTCATTAAACTGGGGTCGAATACCAAGCTTTCCTACTCAGATAATGCTACTAATGTTGTTCCTCTCTGTTATAGTTAAAATATTCCTTTAAAGATAATCAGTTACAGTAAAGCAGTGCTCATTGGAAATTGGTAATACAAGAATGCTTCCTGTATAATACACAGTTAGGCTATGATTACACTCTGTAAAATAATACCAAAATACGACCATAGTTTTGAGTGGAAAGAAAACAGTTTTTTTATTGACTTTTATTGACTTTTAATGGAACGCATTATTTTATTAAAATTACGACTGTAATGTTACCTCAAAATTAAAGTCGTATATGATCTTTATTTAGTGGTGTTTGTGACCATAGCCTTATACTTAGAGATAATATACACACTTTTGTCTTAATGCAGTGTTCTATATCCTATTATATACACTGTGGTCAACTATTTGCATGCAGCCACTCTGCTGCTACTACAGCTTTGCTGACAATTTTCACCAAAAAAAAGAAGAATGCTGAACTTACGTAGCAAGAAAATTCAATCTTTATTAAGTACATATATTTAAAACAATTCATAAAAAGAGAAAAACCTAACATTAAAAAGAACGGTGTATATCCCAGAGGTGGTTCTTAATTTATTAATACTTAATAAAGATTAAATTTTCTTGCTACGTAAGTTCAGCATTCTTCCTTTTTTTGGTGAAAATACTTAGAGATAAGCAAACCAAACTTTGCTGATATTCTTTCCGAAATTTGCAAAAAATTTGGAACGATGGCGGCTGCACATTTAAAAAAAAAAATGGACATCCCAGTCCTCAATGCAGCACGGACCAAAAAAATAGAAAAGGGAGGTTGGCATGTCCTGATATTAAAAAATTCTGTACTTTATTCCAATGTATTAAAATCTTATGGTACAAAAGTCACAAGTAAGGATACAAAAACATGCACCATCTTATGCGTTTCTGGACGGCTGGCACTTAATCATAGATGGCGTGCAAGTAGCTAGCACATGGTATAAGAACTCTAGGTAGAGCACCTCCTCCACACAGGTGCAGAATAATTAAGACATCACTGCACATTATAACAAAAAATATATACAGACACATAAAATCTCAATAATTAAGTAGTAAGTCCAATCTATGGTTGAGATCCACTGGAAAGTATGTGTTCATCATTAGTATCCAGAACCCTTTGCAGTTTAACAATTTTTGTTTTCTGACTGATGTACCATGAGATTTTAATACACTGGAAGTACAGAATTTTTTAGTCTGAGGACGTGCCGACCTCCCTTTTTATTTTTTGGTTCCTCCAACCTATTTAGCCAATTACTGACTGCGACGGGACATTGCCGAGGCCAGTGATTGGCTAAGCGTGCCGTCACTCTTGTCTGGAGAGTGACAGCCTACTCAGCTAATCCCTGTCCCATCTCAGTCAGTTAGCAATTGGCTGAGTGGGCTGTCATTTTTTTGTCCTGGAAACGACAACCCACCCAGCCCATTATTGGCTGACTGAGATGGTACAGCGCTATGACAAGTGATTGCCTGTCCAGTCTCACTCAGAGATTGGCTGAATGGGATTTTGATGGGTGCAGAGGGCACTGGACACCAGAGAAGGACACTGCGGGAGCCTGGACAAGTAGGTAAAGATACTGTAAGTGTTTAGCATTTAACTGTTTTATTGCGGTTTGTTTAAGGTTTGGCTCAGTCAGCGTACCTGCCAAACTGAATTTTTAAAAACTTTGCCCTTCTCTACTTTAAAAAAAATTGTCAAAAGCTGCTTTTCTCTGTTTAAGGCTGGGTTCACACACTGTATACTTCAGGCAGTATTTGGTCCTCAAGTCAGGTCCTCATAGCAACCAAAACCAGGAGTGGATTGAAAACACAGAAAGGATCTGTTCACACAATGTTGAAATTGAGTGGATGGCCGTCATATAACGGTAAATAACGGCCATTATTTCAATATAACAGCCGTTGTTTTAAAATAACAGCAAATATTTGCCATTAAATGACGGCCATCCACTCAATTACAACATTATGTGAACATAGCCTTTCTGTGTTTTCAATCCACTCCTGGTTTTGGTTGCTATACAGCCTCACAAATACAGCCTCAAATATACATAGTGTGAACCCAGCCCCCAGCTGTTTTAGTTGCCATGGGTCAGGCCACAAAAACTCCAATGGCTGGTAGGAGCAAGAGAAACTGTGGTTGGGCATATCATGAGTGTTGTATTCCATCCATTTGAATGGCCATCCATGTAGTACAGTAGGTAAAGTCCAGTAGAGTGAGCTCAGCCCCAAAGTTAGTAGTTCTTTACATTATATGCCTATTATACTTTCTTGTGTACAGTTTTCATACAGCAGATCCACCAGGTCAAGTTCCAGATTTGCCATAGCGGACTGAAATTGAGTCATGAATTATTCACAGTATGCTATATATAAATAATAATTTTATAATTTCTCTACTTAAAATGACCTAGAGCTGAGCAAACGTTCCCCAGTCTGGTTATCCTAGGCTATTAAACTAATACTATCCCACGACGCTGTCAGACTACAATGTGCAGTAACTTTTTATACAGTTATTAAAACAGCCCTCTTTTATTCATAAGGCCCCTATGGGACTCTAAAACTTCTTTACAAACAGTCTACTACTCACTAATCAAGTTTGCAGTTTTTTTTGTTTTAACTACAAAAAAATCCTCATTATAGTAATTTATATTTTTTAACGCCGGTGCTTGATTTCCAAATATCTACAGTCATTATAATTTTAATAACTTTTTGAACAGTTGCCAGTTTAATTTTCAGTGCGCGAAAATTAGAGGTAAATTATTTATTACTTTCAGCAAATGTCTTTCACAATTTTATTTAATTTTTTTTTCATCTTTTTTTAATGGATCGTAAAATGACAATCTTTTATTGTGCACTCATAAAGCAACTAGCAAATGAATACTTTGCAAATAGGTTACTGTGGATTGAAATGTCAACCATAATTCACTTGATGGGAAATTCACAATCAGGCATGTGGCAAAAGGCCATATCCACTTTACTATGGTGTCCTCATCTACTGGACAGAAGGGGAAAAAGAGCAGTAGAATTGACTGTCATAGATTTTAGACTTGTCAAAGGCTACATGTCCTGTTCAGTACAGTTAAAAAACTATTTTCCCCTTTGTAATCTATATTACTTCCATTTCTCAACCATTCTACATATTGAGATAAGGCACACATGGTATTCATCTTGTCATCTTGGAGTCCCTGGATTAGTGATCCCACCTCAACTTCCGCGGATGGCGGAATCTGCCTCACCATAGAAGTGAGTCTATGGCATGGGAGGGGATGCGTGCAGCCTCAAGCAGAGGTGAGCTGCAGAATCCACGATGGGTGATCTGCCCGGATTACCAAGTGTGCTCATACTGACAAACCCACATTTTGCCATCCACATGATGTACAAAAAAAAGAAAAAAACTTTACACCAGCCCATCTTATTCTGTTTCCGCTGCTCCAAGTTCAGTGTTGATGATCCTGATGCTCTAACCGTGTCATCTATCATCTAACAAAAAAAATCTTATTCACTACATATGACAGTTTTAGGCAATCTTTTTACTGCAGGAACATAGCGGGGAAAAGCAGCCATCTTGTTATATAGATGGCCGCTAATAAGGACTATAGGGGGAGATTTATCAAACATGGTGAAAAGTGAAACTGGCTCAGTTGCCCCTAGCAACCAATCAGATTCCACCTTTCATTTTCCAAAGAGTCTGTGAGAAATGAAAGGTGGAATCTGATTGGTTGCTAGGGGCAACTGAGCCAGTTTCACTTTACACCATGTTTGATAAATCTCTCCCATAGTCTTTATGTTATGGCTGATTGGTGTATTTGCCACTGTTCCATAGATATACAGTACCCATAGACAACTTTGTTTTCATGCCAAAACATGACAGCCTTTTATCATATAACTATTATTCTTTTTTAAATCCTTTTTTTTTCCTTCCAGAACCATGGAGGTTTGGGTGAGTGTGAACAATGGAAAAACTGCCCTCACCAACCCTCAAATCATCACTGCTTCTAGTTGCGTAAGTAAGATATGTTACATTAAAATTGATATGTAAGCGCACACAAAGAAATTGGATTGACTGTAGCCAATAAGTATTAAATATTTGTAAAAACACCTACTACTAGACGATGACCAGCCTGTTAATGTAACAAACACAAAGCGATATACCTAGTGGTACATTTGCTTTAAAACAACAAAAGCTTTTTTTCTTTTTGATTTTCTCTAACAATTTACACACAGTAACAAAATACAGCATGTCTACACGTTTCCTTAGCCAATGGCTCTATCGTTCAAATAATACATTAAAAGAAATTATCATATATTAATCTATATAGAAACAACTATTGTTATTAGTATTATTATTATTGAACAATTATTATTACAGAACAATTTTACTTCACAATTCTACAATCAAATGTTTAATATTTAATGAATTGCTTTTTTATTTATTTATTTTTTTGCATTTAAATAGTCAATATTCCGTTCTTGAAAGTGAAATTCTTATATAAGAGCTGGGTAATGGAAGCACTCAGTGACTTCCCATGAGGCCGTGCAGTTTATTCTGAAATCTCTGATTGTTTCAGGCTGCACATCATCTGTTAGATCTTGGCTAACCAGCCATTGGGAGTTTACAGCCAAATGTAGGTTATAGGCTTTGTTACATACATATCAGTGAGAAAAATAATTGACCTGGTTAGAGGCCTAAATTGCTCAACCTGGCCATTATGAGAATTATTCCCCTACGAGTGGGAGGGATCCAATAATGATGTTGCAATGCTGAAAGAACTAAAAAATCTCTACTCCTGGGGTTGCCGTTTCTTATATCACATGGTAATTGGAATGTGAACGATCTCTATTAAGATTGATGAAAACATTATTTGTGTTCAAAAAATAAAATAATTTAGCTTTAAGTTACCGGCATTATGTGGTGAGAATGTATTTTTTTAAATTATTTATTTACTCTTTTGAGTTATGTGGTCTTCAGGGTGGTTGGGTGAAAGGGTAGTAATTAGTGATGAGCGAGTACTATAATGCTCAGGTGCTCGGTACTCGAAACAAATATTTCCAGATGCTGGGTGCTCGTTTCGAGTAACGAACCTCATTGAAGTCAATGGGAAACTCGAGCATTTTTGCAGGGGACCCAAGCTCGGCCCAGGGAAGGTTACTTGAAACTCTGTCAACCTCAGAAAATGATGGAAATGGACAGGAAACAGCAAGGTCAGCATGCATGGATGCCTTTGAGGCTGCCTAATGTATGGCACCTGTTACACAGGACAATGAGCAGTGAGGTTTGATATGGCTGCCTAAAAAAGAAAGCAACCCTGCAGACTGGCTACAGAAGACAACAGATACTAGTCAGACTGGTTTTTGAAAGTAGTCTTTTAGAGTCTGTGTGTAAGTGGTGCTTTATGGTGTATGCCACCTCTTAAACAGGACAATGAGCAGTGAAGTTCTATGCAGCTGTACTACAAATCACAGCAATACAATTTACAAAGGCAGCAGCACCAGCCACAAAAAAAAAAATAGTACTGAGGACTTTTTGGGGGTCTGTATGCACCACCTGCTGTCCCCTTTATGCCAGCAGTCGATCTAAGATCGTGGTAGCTGCACTGCAAGTCCCAGCCAGCAGCCTTGAGTACTACAAACAAAAAAAAAAATGTTTAAGCCCTTACAAGGGCTGTTGGGTTCTATGTCTAGTATCCCTGCCTACATGAACGCTAATTCCCTCTCTAATGCTCTCCCTGACAATCAGCAACTCTGTCCCTAATCTCTTTCAGCATGCATGTAAGGCGAGCACCACCAGCCCAGATTCTTATATGCCCGGGTCATCTAATCTGGCCAACCAATCGCTGCTATCGACATGTCTCCTGCATGTTTATTGGCTGAGAAATTGCGCCCAAACTTGCAGGAAAAGGATGATACTATTTTCTAGAGCATCGTGAGATTCTTGTCCAAGCATCGATCACCTTCGAGTACCTTAATACTCAAACGAGTACCAAGCTCGGACGAGCATGCTCGCTCATCACTAGTAGTAATGAAATTTGTTTTCATTGGAAAGATTGTCAGGGAAGGCCCACCTCTGCCAGTGCAACCCCAAAGAGGCTTTACACCCTAAGGCTGGGTTCACACTACGTATATTTCAGGCAGTATTTGGTCCTCTTGTCAGGTCCTCATAGCAACCAAAACCAGGAGTGGATTGAAAACACAGAAAGGATCTGTTCACACAATGTTGAAACTGAGTGGATGGCCGTCATATAACAGTAAATAACTGCCATTATTTCTATATAACAGCCGTTGTTTTAAAATAACAGCAAATATTTGCCATTAAATGGCGGCCATCCACTCAATTACAACATTATGTAAACAGATCCTTTCTGTGTTTTTAATTCACTCCTGGTTTTGGTTGCTATACAGCCTCAAATATACAGCCTCAAATATACGTAGTGTGAACACAGCTTTAAAGTACCAATACTTCTACCACTTACCAATAGAGACAAGTCAACTTTTTAAAAGTTTGGTTTGGCAGGTTCGCCAAACTTTGAAGTAAAATCCAGGATTGTTTTGGATGAACCTGAACTTTTCTTAATGCCCTAAAATAATATAATTTTTATTCTTTTAGGGGATTAAGCAGCTGCATACAGTTAATTTTCTTTATGCTAACTTTGTACAGACGCGATCTCTGTGTATGCCGATTGCCTACTACCCTGGCAACTTGTTTTGTGTAGATTTACTTATCACAGCATGTTTTCATTCCAATATTGCTGTTGAAAACAAAAACCTGCAACACTAAAACAAAAACATGCTGTCATAAGTAAATATGCAGAAAACAAGCTTGCAGGTAAAAAGCAATAGATGCGATGCCCATTTATTGCTTTCAACCCCACCAGCCTGTTTTCTGTATATTTATGTATCACAACATGTTTTTGTTCCATTGTGGATGTTTATTGCTTCCAACAACAACACTGGAACAAAAACATGCTGTGATAAAAAAAATATACACAAAATGAGCTGGCGGGGGACACCGGAGACCCATAGGAGGACACCAGGGGAGCACAGACAGGTAAGAATAGGCTCTTTTTTGTTTTTTGTACGTATTAAATTGTTCGGCCGCCAGCTTTACAAAGTGGTTACGAACTCTGCAATATTTAGTTTGGTAAAGAAAATTTTTTTTTTGCAAAGCTCGTAATGAATCTTGGTTTGTGATGTTCAGTTCACTCAGCTCTATTTATCGAATACAGCTGATATGTCCCAACACCACAAACAGGATATATTAAGATTTGACAACAGGGCTCTAGCAGTACTACAGGTTAAAAGTACAACCTGCAAACTTCAGAGATGCTTATGATTCTTTATGGAAGCAGCAAAACATGCACCATCTACTATATCACAGAGTGCTTATGCTTGTGGACTTCAGAATCAAAGTAAAACAAATAAAATACAAAGGAACAGTGCTTAACCCCATTCTTAGAGCATTTTTGTCTTTTCTATCATCATCATGCTTTTTAGGGACCACCATTTTTAAATTTTTCATTGACATAGTCTAGGTAAGGAATATTTAAACATTTTAAATGTACGGCATTAGACAGAAATATCAAAATTTTACAAAACCAGGCCAGTATACATTAAAAGTCAGGCACCTTGCTATCTAACTATATTATGCAGTGGCAATACAAGGAAAGAATGGGATCATAACAGGAAAATGTGGCTGCTAAATGACGGCAAATTCCTGTAGTGGGAGTATAGCCTAATACTGTAGGGATGCTCTACTATTGTGTTAGGATAATACTGAAGGGATGCTCTACCATTGTGTTAGGATAATACTGTAGGGATGCTCTACCATTGTGTTATGATAATACTGTAGGGACACTTTACCATTGTGTTAGAATAATACTGTAGGGACGCTCTACCATTGTGTTATGATAATACTGTAGGGACGCTCTACCATTGTGTTAGGATAATACTGTAAGGATTGTCTACCATTCTGTTAGAATAATACTGTAGAGACACTCTACCATTGCGTTAGGATAATACTGTAGGGACACACTACCATTCTGTTAGGAAAATACTATAGGGACGCTCTACCATTGTGTTAGGATAATACTGTAGGGATGCTCTACCATTGGGTTAGGATAATACTGTAGGGGCGCATTACAATTCTGTTAGGATAATACTGTAGGCATTGTCTACCATTCTGTTATGATAATACTGTAGGGATGCTCTATCATTGTGTTATTATAATACTGTAGGGACACTTACCATTGTGTTATTATAATACTATAGGGACACTGTACCATTGTGACCAACTAGTCTAAGTTTACAATGTTTTTAGTTATCTGCCCAACTCTTTCAAAGATGGTAAGCTTACTCTCAGATTTCTGTGATGGTGCGCTGTGTCCATGCATCAGGATTTATGTAGAAATGTGTGCCTCTACATACATCTAGTGTCTTGATAATTCTCAATCAATCAGAAACGCTCAGACTTGTCAAACAATCCTGTGTATAGGTAGGACGGGGGCTGGTCGGGAAAGATAACTGACGGTTGATGACCATCAGTTATTGAAGGTGTATGGCCACCTTTAGTGTTTTTGCTTTATAAAAAGTTTCCTCGCCTTTATACTATAGAAAACTGATCTATCAGGATCTTTATATGATTTTTTTTTGCCGAATATAAATATTAAATTTTAATATCTTTCTGTCTTTACTAAAAGTGTTATAAGTAATAAGTTAACATGCTCATGTAATGAGAAGTAAGAAGAATAAGTATCCTGTGGCAGTTGTTAAAAAATATTCAAATATTGACTCTAAAAAAATATATAACAATAGGAATGTAATTTGTTAATATTTTCTTTCATTTGCCCAGTTGGCAGATGGGATGTTAAGAACAGTCTTAAGAAAGACCCAACAGGGCCTAAAGTGGCTTGAGGTGATCATTTTGTTTTGGCGCTAACAATATACAGTATCTTGAACATGACACGGTATGCGATTGGTAACCACTGTCTTCGTTTGTAAATTACAGGACTACTTCTGGCTATCAAAGTCTTAAGATATGGGTGACTGTTGCTGAAAAGTGGTTCATCATGATACTTTTTGCAAAATATGCTAGATTTAATAAACAATGAATATTGAGATCACCATATTGGTCATTTCATAATTACAAAATAAAGGATATTGTTAAATCTTTAAAATCATGTCTACTTTTTTGAAATACCAAATGAATACCAGATTAATCAGAAAATGACTGATTTAAATCTGTAGAGTATTTTAGGCACGTCCAGATAGCTTGGCTAATTTCATATCTCCTCAAGTTTTCAAAAACATTTTATCATTAGATGTTCCACTAACAGTCTTCATCACAGGATCTGACGAAAATCCCTAACAAAATAGTCCAGCATACAGCACTATTTTGTTGGGTAAAATGCAGACAATGATAGACAATGCACTTAAAGGGGTACTCCAGGCAAATTACATAATTTAACACTGCACTTACAAAGGAAAGTTATATAACATTGCCATTTACACTCATTAGGACAGCTGTAATGTTACCCGTTTTTCAAAGAATCAAAGTCCCACAGGAAGTTCTGTAGTTCAGGAAGAAGAAAACACATCACGTCTCAATGCTGTTCCACAGGTGCTATATTGAGACGTGATGTATTTCCTCTCTGTCACAGGGAAACCCGCCCCTTAACACATCCTCTGCCCGCCCCACTCCTCCTCTGCCTGCCCCACTTCTCCTCTGCCTGCCCCACTCCTCCTCTGCCCGCCCCACTCCTCCTCTGCCCGCCCAGTTTTACAATACATACTATATTATCTGTCAGGCTCCCTCCTCTGCACGATCTCAGTCTCCTCTGCTTCTCAGTCATCCTGGAGATCGGCAGCTGCTTGCAGCATCAGATGTCACAGATCTAATAGGAGGCATTTGGCACCCTTTCAATGCCAGATGCCTGCTAGGAGATCACTGGTGTCTGATGCTACAGGATTCTCCTCCAGAAGCAGAGGAGACCTCGGACACCAGATTCAGCTATAACTCATAGTCCAGCAGCTGACAGCAAGCAGTAACATCTTTCTGGAGCTGAAAGGGTTTGTTTCAATGCTCCCTGGAAGATCCTGGCCGAGTTCAAGCTTCTGAAAGATGTTGCTGCTTGCTGTCAGCTGCTGGACTATGAGTTATAGCTGAATCTGGTGTCCGAGGTCTCCTCTGCTTCATAAGCATAATCACCATCATCAAGTATCAGCATGGCATGATGGTGGGGGTTGTATGTGTTTAAGCTGGAGTTGCACAACTTCCAGAACTACTATCACCATCATTGTCTCTTGGACAAGATGCTGGTAGTAATTTTTCAAGCTGTGCAACTCCAGGTTGCACAACCACAACCCTCAGCATCATGCCATATTAAAAGTAGATAATGGTGGCTGCAGTTTTTATTCACTGGACACCCAAATAAGGGGGCTAGGTTGTCAGTATTTACATTACTGCTTGTGTAGGGGACTAAGCTGTGCAGTGGGAGGGGAATAGATGGAGGGAGGCAGGGAATAGAGGAGCTAGGTATGGAGGGTGGGGTTGTGGGCATGTTTGTGGGTGGGAGCAGGAGGTGGGAGGTTTACAGAGGCAGGCCAGGGAAACAAGGCATTGTGGGGACTGTAGGAATATGCAGCACACAGGCACTGGTCCAAACAGGAAGCTGGAAATGTGATCAGCAGCAACAGAGAACAGTGCAGGGGGCAGCTAGAGCAGCCAGAGTGGGAAGAGATGTGATAGAGAGGAAGCCAGTAACCATCCTACAGTGTGTGAGTAGTTTAAATTTTACAAAGGGTGCCTGGAATACTCCTTTAATGTACTCTATTAAAGGAGAATTCCAGGCTGACTGATTTTTTACCAAACACTTGGGAATTGCCTCCCCGGCTCCAGACCTGGTGCCCACTTATCAATGCTTTGGTCCCGGTTCCCCGCCCACTTCCTGGTTATAGAGAGGACCTGTGATGTGACGTTCCAGGCCTGTTCAGCCAGTCAGCGGCCATACTGAAGTCCTTCCTCAGCTGACTGAGACTGGTCCTCTCTCTAATTAGGAAGCAACTGGTGAATGGGGGACCAGAGCATCAGTAGGCGGGCACTAGTGCAGGAGCCAGGGAAGTAAGTGCATGTTATTTTTTTCATCCTCCCTGACATTTTGGTAAAGAAAATCACCTGCCCAGAATTCTCCTTTAAAGTCACTGAGGTTTGGTGGGCACTACTGTTGACTATTAGGCAGCGAATTTGACATCATTATTATTTTTGGTGTTTGTTTTCTAAGACGGAGTTGAACAACAGTATGGATAAAAGTGGTGTGAACCAAGCATTAAACAGACAAAACTTTGTATTCCATGAGACCAAAAAAAAAACATTGAAAGTATTCCGAATTTATACAGAAAGCTGTACTTTCAATTTGAGCAACGTGAATAATTTACGTTGCCTCCTCTTATTCACGTCACAACTGGAAATGGAAATTTTAAAGCCAGAAACCTGCGGCTATTTGGTGAATACTGGTGATGTGAAAGGGTAATGAATCAGGCAAGGTACACCCTACTGTAACTAATAAAACATTGGCTTCATTGGTGCTCGAGAATTCACAAATCATAAGGACAATATTTACTAAATGAAAAAGTGTTTTGCATGTAACACTATTGATTGGAACATATAATCTTTTTGATTCCAGAGATGAATTTTTTTTTGTGACTTGTAAATAATTATATTTTTTCTTTGTTCACAGAGCAGTGGACTTCCTGCTGTCATCGCGATACTTGTTATCTTGCTTTTAATAGCACTTGCATTATTTTGGTGGTTTTGGCCCCTCTGCTGCAAAGTGGTAAGTTATTCCCTGAATAACCTATAAATCATGTTTTCTGTTGCATAAGGATCCCTGATCATACTTTCTAAAACCGAAGGATAGCAAATAGACAATAAAAAGACAATAAATATAAATCGACCTCCATATGGTGTCTTGGACACAAGTGATAAGCCAGATGTTTACAAAATTCTCTAAAATCATTGTCTTCATGTTTGAAGGCAGCTTAACAGGAGGGCATTACCTGGTCCATCCATGCTAAAAATATTTTAGAAATGTACTTGGAATGAAATTGCTGGTTTGTAGTCCATTATAGTCCATCATCTGTTATATGTTAATCCATTGTAAAAATAAAAAAATAAAAAAATGTAGGTATAGAAGAATATTCAATTTAATCTATAATTTAATGTGTTTCATCCTGCTGGCCATTTGTCCATTTTCATGGTGCTGTCTTTTGTCGACCACTGCTAATAGTTTTAATATTGGTAGCTTTTATAATCTCTACTAGTGGATATGTACTTTTTGATGTACTGCACTTGCATTTAGATATCTCTGGCCAGATTATCATGAATGCAGTTTTTAATTTGATATTGTTACTGAGAAAAGTGAATCAGTATCAAAGCAATCAACATTTTTGCCTAAAAGCACTCTTAGAAACACTGGTAATGCATAGGTAAGCTGACTCGTTTTGCACGCTATCAGGAAAAAAAAAATAACGGAAAAAGGAGGAATTTTTTTTACAAACATCTGCTATTTCATCTTTCTGTATTACTAATCCATATATCTTTGTTCGTCCCTTTTAACAGAATGATGCCATATTTATTTATAGATATAGAATAACCTATATTCCTATAAAATATAGTCCTGAAATTGTATGTTTAATAATAATAATAATAATAATAATAATAATAATAATAATAATAATATTAATAATAACAACAAATTAGAACTCTAAAATATATATATATTCTATATTAACCTATAAATTTAACAGGTTGCTGTTGTTTCAAACTACTTTCCTCCAGGTGATAAACTACCTCATTTCTAAATTATTTGTAATTCACTAAGAATTGATCCTTGCCCCAGAAAAAAGACCTTATAGTTTTTTTTACTAGTTGTCTTTCTTCCCTGCAATCTGCTGCTCATTGCCTGTTGTTAGGCTCAGTCTGTCTTATTGTAACATAGAAACATAGAAGGAACACAGGGAGGGGTTAGCTTGTGCTATTTGCAGGAGGCAAAGTTTGTCTGGACTAAGTACCTTCAGGCTATGTTCACACAAAGTGAAAAAAAGAGCAATGATGTCCACTTTTTCTATTTTAAAAGGCATTCATTTTTGCTGCGATTTAATTGCCATCAATTCAATGCATTGAAGTCAATGGAATGATGGACATCCAATGCACACAGTGTATTTATTAATTGACGTCTGCATGGACATCAAAAAAACGATCATAACAATTATTTTCGCACGTCTGCCAACACTGGACGTTATTTCTTTTTTCGCCGTCCTTTCACTGTTAAATTCAATGGACTTTTCAATTAAAGACACACCCAAAGGGCAATTAGTCCACCTAAACCAGAATAATCCACCAACAGCTGACGGGCAGCCAAACAGACAAATTACGGACGCCATGTTGAACTGAAAATGATAGATGGCATTTTTTTCATAAACGGAGAGGAAAAAAATGTAGTGTGAACATAATCTGTAAACCTGCCTTCCTGCTCCATAGGATCCAAACTGTCCCTGAAAGGTATATCAAGTCTTCCCTCTCATCTCTGACCACCAATACCTTTATGACAGAAGTTTATGGACATTTACTATTTTGCATATAATTAATACAACCACATGTAAAGGTAGAGACATAATCATACTGCATACAGTTTGTTTATAAACATAACAATGAATGCTGTAATATATGTGCAATTTTGGCATGTCCGTTTATATGTTGGGTGTGTTTTTTCTTTAGGTAATCAAAGATCCACCTCCACCTCCACCCCCCGCACCTGTTGAGGAGGTAACTGTGTAATGTTGCATACTTTACAATATACTATAGGAAGATAAAAAGAACTGTATGATATTCTATATTGTAGGCATTCCCTCATGTATATCCCTGATGTATACATATGCATCAAGTTAAAAATCTTATCTAGTTTAGGCCAAATTTATGCAGAAAATAGAAAATTATGAAAGGTTTACAAATTTTCAACACCAAAGAGCGCAATACTCTAAAAGTGTTCAAGTATAGTATTTTGGGCAGCGCTATATTTGTGTCAACAATCTATTAATACCTTCCATATTTATCCACATAGGAGCCAGAAGTAAATCCTAATAAGAAATGGCCTACAGTTGATGCAAGTTACTATGGTGGCCGTGGCGTTGGTGGCATTAAAAGGATGGAGGTTTGTAGAGTCATTACATAGTATTATCAATAAGGTCTTATGTTTTTTGTCATTTTATATTTTGTTATACCATTTAATTTAACTTATTTTTTTCTTTTAGCATGTTTGAGTTTACATAAGGGGTGGTGCACACAACCTGTTTAAGGCTATGTTCACACAACGTCCTTATTTGGCAGTTTCTTTCACAGCCATGCACTTTTATTTTGAGACAGCGTCCTTTTCGCACCAAAATACAGTCGTTCTAAGCAAATAATGGCTGTCAAATAACTGATGCGTTATGGTACCCCCCCCCCCCCCCAAAAAAAAAAAAGTTAGAAAATGAGACAGCCAAAAAAGAAGTTACATAAACATTACCTAAGGCTTATCTTGATCGCCTGCTTTTGCAGAGCCTTTACTTTGCATTCATAGAAGTCTGTGAAATCCTATGTTACTTACTTTGCTTATTTTTTCTTACAAATATGATTTTGGCAGTGTCCATCTTTCAAACTGGACTCTGATTAAATGTCTTTTAGGAGAAATAAAAAAGCCACTTAAATAACCAAATTTGGTGTGCAGCCTTTTTTTTTAGCATTCAAAAACACTGTGGCCAGATGTAAGTTAACTAGCTTTGGTGAAAATGAAACATAATACCAATGGGATGCTTCTCGCAATGGGTGTATTTTTATGGTATTTTGATGTTTTTCTATGTGTTTGTATCGGCAGTGCCTGCAATCAGTGGTTTTCTTCAAAAACTGAATTTTTCCCCCTCATACGTCATGTCTATATGCATATTAGACATTTTCTTGCAAGGTTGAAACACCAGAGAAGTTTGTGGCTTATTTTTTTTTTAGCCCAAATAAACACAGGTTGTGTCTGAGGGAAGCCTTGATGGGAGCTCTGGTATCAGAAAAATGTGTTTACATAAAACTATAACCCCAAGACATATAATTTTCTAACATAGTGTTATCACTAATATTACTCGCTTCAACAGGTTTAACATGAAAGGAAAATAGAAGAACTACAAAATATGCATTGTCTCCAGCTCCATCCTCTCTCTTTAGACAATAAATCATACTTTAATGTCACTGGAGACTTATCTGAGCTCTAATGACACACCCTGTGTGATGTCACATCTCTGACCACACACTTCAGCCTACATCACCATCTCCCTGTCATATACACAGATACATATATGCCTTTATTAGGACATTTAGGGAGTATGAGATATGTTTATAAGAATGCTGCTTTTTGACAAACAGGGTGTAAATATGGGTGCTGCAACTAATTGTACTATAGCCTGCAGTAAAATGAGATGTTCTACAACAGCTTTGGACAGGAACTGGTAGGAGTGCTGTGGGAGGGAGTGAGGCAGGGTGGGAGGACTGTTACGGATAGCAATGCATTTTGGAGATTGTAGTTATGAGCTCAACCAGGAAGCACAGAACTAAGATCCCAAGACAAATGAATCTGTTTGTAGTTTCAGAACGTAGGCCGTTTTTACCTGTTGTTGGAGTATTCATGTGTTTTTTTTCCTTTTTGCTTAACCTTTGATTGCATTAATAAATGGCTTATGATTACTTGCTGACTAGGGTTATTTTAAAAAATATTTTTTTTTCTTTCAAACATTGAATAAAACATTTTTCAGCACTGAGAGACTGTTGAGCAGTTGTAATAAATTGCACAGTTCTTTTTTAAATGCAACCACTATACTTTTTTATTTTATTTTTATTATTTTAGCAAGCTGTGGAGTGTGCAGCTATGACATCAGCTGAAATCAGCTTAGAGTGTTCTGTATATTTACTATTTGATCTCAACATCACATAAGAATATACTGTGCTGGTTCTGTTTGGCGTATGTGAGGAGCTTTGTAATGGGGGTTTGGAAAAAATTAGCCCCAATTGGATGAAAGGATGGAAATATAAAAAGACCATTGTTGTATTACTGAAGCTAAAAAATGAACGGCATATAATTGGAGTCACTTCAAAAATTATTGACAGAGTTATTATATTCTCATATACATATCTTAAGTAATTCATTTATTCAGTGCAAATTTAAAACGTTAAAAATTTCTTTCTAATAATAATTTCTTTGTTTACAGTATTAAGAGGAAACCTATTCTACTGTACTGTCCAGAGCTTGGAATTATTCACATCAGTCACTGTCCCTAATAGATCTCACAATTAGTGTTGAACACAGAGGCCGAACTGTTCGGGTTTGGCAATGTTCTCCGACCCGAACGCTCAGCATTTGATTCCCTGTGGCTGCAGAAGTTGGATGCAGCTCTAAGGAGTCGTGGAAAACACAATGAGTCAAATGTCGATTGTTCAGATTCGGAGAGTATTGCCTAAACCAAACAGTTCAACCTCTCCGCTCAACACTAATCACAATCTAAATGCCAAATTACCCTATAAGGCTATGTTCACACAATGTTTAACAGCGTCTGTTGCATAGCAACAGACGCTGTTAAACTGCAGGTCGCCGGGCTGCATTCAGGACGTTCCTGCAGCTGATACCGCAAATCAATTAACCATTCACTTCAATGTAATGTGCAGCCGCCGCTGCACTTTACATTGTGTGAACAACTATTACTTCCGGACGTTGTTCATTGAACAGTGTCCTGAAATAATACGCATGAACATTATTTTAAAGAACGGATGTTTAAAATAACAATGTGTGAGCACAGCGGGCGAGATTGCATTGACTGCAATGCAATGCTGCCCTTGCAGGAAAGAACGGACGCTGATTCAATTGCAATCAGTGGCTGTTCTTTACTGAAACAGAAGATAGTGGGAACATTGCCTTAGAATGTTTTTTAAGCATGGGAGTTCTTTAAGAGTGCACAAATACTGGGAGTACATATAAACTCCATGTAAATCTTGCCATTGGTTGTATTTGAAACCAGGGCTGCAGTGCTGCAAGGCAATTGTGCTAACCACGGAACTGGTTTGCTAAACACAATGGGGGAGATTTATCAAACATGGTGTAAAGTGAAACTGGCTCAGTCGCCCCTAGCAACCAGTCAGATTCCTCCTTTCATTCCTCACAGACTCTTTGTAAAATGAAAGGTGGAATCTAATTGGTTGCTAGGGGCAACTGAGCCAGTCTCACTTTACACCATGTTTGATAAATCTCCCCCAATGTTTCTTCTGTAAAGTTAGTGCTCCAATTAAAAAAAGAAAGAAAATGGATCGCATATACAATATTTTATAGTGCATTTTGCAATCCTTTAATTTCCAAATTTCACAGTAAGTAAAGGCAGATATTGTAGATCAGGCAACACTATAATAACATTACTTTTTCAACCTGGGCATATCATGGGCCAGTTGCTAGATTTATTGCATAACAAAAACACATAGAGGTCAATGATTAAAAAAAAAACTAAAAAACTAAAAACATACCTAAAAATATTTACCAGCATGATTGCACCATAGAGGCTTGTACTATCACCCTTTAGGTAGATTGAAGGGGAACACAAATCCCTTTGAAAATGAACAGAGTAATCATAACAATGTAAAAATAAATCAAGTGTAGTCAAAACCCAAATAGTTTTTTGTGGTTCAGTTGAGAATGGTAAAACAATACTCTGTAGCAGCATGGACAAATTATTCAGTAGGTGTAGTGCATGTATCATTAGGCCCAATCCTAGGTGTTGAATACTTATATAGCAGTTGAAATTGTATCACTATCTAGATGATGAAAATGGGGGGAAGGGTCTAGTATGCTCTAAAAGAATAGCTACTGAGCTTTTTACATCAAACTAAAAAAAACAATGACATACTGTACATAACATACTGTTTTTGTTAAAAATGTTTTTTTTTTCTTACATTATTTAAATATTTTAAAGGTGCGCTGGGGAGATAAAGGTTCTACTGAGGAAGGTGCAAGGTTAGAAAAAGCTAAAAATGCTGTTGTGACAATGCCAGAAGAGGAGGATGTTTCCATGTCACCTTACAGTCCAAAGCCTAAATCTACCTCACCGTCTTCTCAGACAAAATGGTACACGCCAATTAAGGTTAGTTTCAAGACTGTTAGATGAAATTTATTCAATGCCAATGTCCACATAAATTATGGTTTCTAAATTGTCAGCTTAAAATATGTTCTCATAAAGGAATTCAGCAAATTTATGTCCTATTTAGACACCTGTTGTATATTTGCATTACCAATAGGACATCTGTAGAACCAAATAGTCTTGTCTATAGCCACATAAAGTATCATTAGACTGAATGATCAAAACCGAAGTTGACTTTATTTAATGTCCTTTCTTTAAGGGTCGACTTGATGCACTGTGGGCCCTGTTACGAAGACAGTATGACCGCGTGTCCTTGATGCGTCCTCAACAGGGAGACGAGGTAATATTTCTGTTATCAAACTATGAGATGCGTAGGTTTATTTAGCTTAAAAAAAAGCAGTAAAGCATTCTCTATCGAGTATAGTATCCGCAGAGTATCCTCTATTAATCTGGAAGGCCGGGGTCTCCATGGATATGGAGGCACAATCAGACAATAATATGCCAGTAGTGAAGACAGGTGGAAGATCAGAGCTGTAAGTATAATTTCCCGCTGCCCTACCCACCAACAATTCACAGTATGACCCCCAGGGGCTTAACTTAACTCTCTGAAGGTCATACTGTAACTTTTAGATTTACCAGGTACCTTCCACTCTGCAGGTTAAATACTCAAGTCTCCCATTGATTTCAATGGGGCTCTCGAGCACTCTGGTATTGAAAAATACTTCAGTTACAAGCATTTTGAGTATTTTGATGCTCGCTCATCTCTAACAACTACATTGGTGGATGTATAAAGATCTCTCCTATGATATATTACAAGAAAACATCTTCTGTGTCTAGTGGGGGGGATTTATTGCGCCAGCACAGAAGAGGATTCTTTACTGTAAAAGCAGTGAGACTATAGAACTCTCAGAAGTGGTCATGATGAACTAAAAAAAGAAAAAAGCGTTCAAAAGGGGCCTGGATGCATTTCTGTAGTAAAATAAGATTACGGGTTATAGATTCTGTTCATTCAGGGTAATTGATTCTAAATGCTGAGCATTTCAGTTATAGAATCCAGCTGTATATGTGATATCAATTGACTTTTTTGCCTATTTGAGTATTTTACATAGTTGCCCAATTTATATTTATTGCAATATTTAGTAATAAACATAGCATGATACATAGAGATCATGCATTGCAAGGCAAAGAAATGCTTGCATAGTAATACAAATATATGCAGTACAAAATGCAAAAAAAGTTCTCTCTATCAAAACAGTTCATTTTTATTTCTTCTTCCTGTCGAGCTAAAGCATGCTCTTTGTAGACTTTGCAGACTGTTCTACAATAGTCATCCAAGCAGCAGGGTAGTGGTGGTGTTCTCAGGGTACTCTAGACTTGAAAGGGAGGCTGTGGGATCTGTCATAATTTGGCAGAAGGTGGAAAGAAACTAACTGGCAACATTTCAAATGCCTTGAGATGCTGCTAAGTTTAGTACTGATGGTTATGACTTCGGAGCGTCACTCGTCTGATGAGGGGGAATAAACTTTCTCTAATAGAAAGTTCAGTACTGAAACTTGTTTCTTCATTATTTATTGGATGATAAAAGGAACCACGTTACTATAGTCATTTTTTGGTAACTTTTTCTTTTTTGTTTTCACACAATGGATGGAAATGCTGTCAGACTGAATAATTGCGCAGCATATATGTGTTAGTACACAAAAGGCAGCCTTCTATTTATTTTATGCAATCATCAATGAGCTCCAATACTAATTGAAGCTTATCTATGGTGTATCAAAGGCTTCACACGTCTAGCCCCCCTCCACTTCCATGCTCTCTCCCTCTGCTGTCTGCTAATGTTGAGTGTGGCCCAGTATTTGAGAAGGCCGCACACATTCAGAGTTAGAAATCAGGAGAAAGGGCTTTGATTGTGGTTAGAATTCCTGGGAGTCATAAATCTTTCAGCTGGCAAACCGCAAGGTTATGGAAGCTGATACAGGTGCAAGCTAGCAGGTTGTCTCTGACATCTGTTCAGAGCAGAGGCGTGGGTCTTCACCAGCCTGCAGCGAGGCTGCTGGATTGTCAGCAGATGTAGTTAAGAGTGGCAGAACAGTTTTGGTCTCACACTTGCTGCCTGGGGGGTTTAAACACCAAAGGTAAAGAGGGGGTGGACACAGCTGCGCTCCCAAACTTGCCTGAGGCACAAATAAAGAGATCTAATATAGTTTGACTCTGTTGTGGTGAGGAGACTAGGACAGAAAGCCACTTCAGAGGCAACTTAACGCAACAACATCTGCCGCCAAGTTTCCAGGGAGTGACAGGGGACAGCAGGTACAGATCGAAGTCCCCACGTAAACAGCCTCCATTAAGCCATGAACTCTTTTGATGGGTTTCCATCAAACATGCTGGAGTCCGCAGCAGGAGTTGGTATTGTTTTCAAAGCAGTGTTTTGTTTTATGCACTAACAAGGTAATTTATAAATCATGCATTACCAGGAACTTTTTGCTTATGTGAAAGTGATTGAGATAGAAAAAGAGTATGGAAAAGTGGGGAAGTAATTCAATACGCCTGTCATGATTCAAGTCTCTGTAGAGCCATTCTCCATTTGAGGTCACATTCACCTTCAGGTTATATTACTCCAATGAACTATTCATTGCCTAAATACTCATGCATCAATTGTGATATATTCCTCAGTTCAAGCACCATTTTACATTTTTTACATCCACCTGTACCAATTCCAAACATAGACAGATGAAATGCAGATATTAGTTGTGATGTATTCGAGTATGTATATAAGTAGTACAGAAACAATATTGGAACTTCACGTACCTTGCTTTTGTGCTATGTACTTTAGGATATGATGTGTATCCATGTTGATACAATTTACTGGACAGCATTTTAACCTCTTTGATGGTAGAGAAAGAAATTCTTCCTTGTAATCATATGTGATCACTGAAAGTGTTGGTAACTGCACTGTCAAAAAATGCATATAAGACATTGGTTAGAGGGTACTAATTATCCTTAAGGAGAGTCTGCAAGGATGCGTGGAGGCTTAAAGCGTAACTGTCATTTCAGGGCCATTTTTCTGAAAACATTAAATATCAACAGTACAAGCGATTTTAGGAAACTCTGTAATAGGTTTTATGTACTAAAAGAGTTTCCTTCTGTACTGAAAAAGCAATCTCCCAGCCTCCCCCCTCACATCAGATGAAGCAGGATTTCTGTCTCCATTATGTGGCTATGGAGAGGGGAGGGGCTGTTAGGAGTGACTGAGCACGGAGCAGTCCTGCAAAGCACAACACCCTGCAATCTTCTCTCAGTAAGTTCATAGATAAGCATTGACCTATCTGACACCTGAATCCTGCAGTTTAGGTGCCCAGAGAGTCTACAAACAGCTGACCTTCATGTCACCTCTTCCTTCTCCCTCATCTCCCTCAGCCCCTCCCCCCTTCATAGGCTTACAATGGAGAGAGCAGAGCCCGTCTTCACTGGCTTCTCTGTAATGAAGACGTGTTTGCCTGATAATGCACAGATAAGAAGTCAGGGGGGGAGGCTGGGAAATTGCTTCTTGAGTACAGAAAGAGGCTTTTTTGGCTAATGAAACCTGTTACAGAGTTTCTTAAAATCGCTTATACTACTGATTTCTGCAATAAAAAAAACATGACAGTTACGCTTTAAAGGCTTTTCCTTCTCCACTGAGAGTTCTGGGAGGAAAGGATATGCAAATAGCTCTCAGACAACTTAGGCACAGTGATTTCCCTTCAAGCCACTATTTCACTCTATCTAAGAGTCTGAAAACATTAACTGGGGAAATATGTCAAGCCAAAAATGTCTCCAAAAGGAAAGACATCTCATCTGCAGACAGCTGTTACAGAGGTGTTGCCCCTCTTCATTGCAGAGCAGGGTATTGGCTTTCTAGTAAGAGGCCGATCAATGTGAGTCATAGGGGTACTAATTCTGGTTAAGAAGAGTCCACCATAAAGACAAATGGCTAAAAATCTCTCCAAATGGAAACACTGCCCATCTACAGACAGCTGTTTCGGTGTTGTTACCCATCTTCAGATGCAGAAAACTCAGAAGCATAAATTTACCTTAGATGGAGCATTCCTTAAATTGCTGAATACAAATAGATCAAAGAAACTTGTCCAGACAATAGTTTAAAAACAAGCAAACAAAAAAAAACATTTATCAATAGACCTTATGCTATATTATATAATACCATACTATACAATTATTTTATATAGTTTATAGTTATATGCTTGGATATAGTTATTATTCTAGAAGAATATAGCAGTTTGGAGCACCGGGGGAGGGACTAACCTGAACTGAACTGAACTGTGTTTCTTGAGAAAATAATTTATTTACAGAAAGGTGAAAACTTTTTATTTTTATGGCAGAAAATGAACCAGTCATTTTGTTGGTTTTATGATTGTGTCAAAAATTCAGGAATCTGTATGTTTAGTTTTTGGCTTTAATTTGGGGTACATACAAATTATTGATTCATTTTGATTACCTTTTCTTATGAACAGAATAAAAAAAACATTAGTCCCAACTTTTCTTTTAAATGCCATGCTAACTTTATTCTGCAGTGCTCAACTACTGTATCTTCTGCATTCTCATAGAGAATGCAGATAGACATCGCCCACAGGTACACAGATATTCCCTAACCTGTAAAGGGGACAAGTGTCCATTATTACAAAATATTGGGTAAAATTGGGTAAAATATTAGCAACAATACATTGTAAATTAGCAGTGGTGATATGTCATCTGCATTGGTGATATGTCATCTGCATTATCTGGGAATTTCAATTCAATTCACTTCAGACGCAGGCTGCATGAGCTTAGGGAGAGAGCTGCTGTCTGTCAGGGAGAGTGTTAGGGTGGGAAAAATAGTGTCTGTTACGGTATGTTCACACTGAGGAATTCTAGAGGAATTGTAGAGGAAAGCTTTCTGCTTGAAATTCCTCACCTATTTAGCAGAATTTGAGCAGAATGCAAGCGGAATTAAAGCAGAATTCAAGCAGAATGCAAGCAGAATTTAAGCATCTACCGCCATCTTGGCTGCACACTGTGCAGAGCGACTGGTGCCAGAAAGGGGACATCACGTGGTCCACATAGACCCCAAAGAAATTGCCCAAAGTCGTCTCGGTAATCATTTTTGTTGCTGCTGTACCTTGGCTTGCTGGGATCTGTAGTGCAGCTACACCTATCCTGGCTGTGCAGTGTACATTTCAACTGGTGCCCTAAAACATCTGGTACCTGGTACACACAGACTCCATAAACTACATCAAAAGTCCTCCCAGTGTTCATTTTTGCTTCAGCATCTTGGATTGCTGGAACTTGTTGTGCAGCTACACCAATCCTGGCTGTGCAGTGTCCAGTGTAACGGATGCTCTAAAACATACAGCACCTGGTACAGCTGTGTCAGGCTGAATTTTTGGGTGGTTCACCTGCTACCTCATCTAACTTGGTAACTCTGTTTTTACCGCCATGCTGTGTCAGGGTATATGCACACTGAGTAATTCTCAAGGAATTGAATCAAAAAGTTTTCAGGCAGAATTCAAGCAGAATTTAAGCCCCCCATTGACTTCTATAGGATTCCTCTAGAAGATCTACAGCAGAAAATTCTGCTCGGAAATTCTGTAGTGTGAAAAACAGAGCAGAAAACCCATTGAAAACAATGGGACTTTTCTCTGTACATATTTTACGGGAGGAATTTCAAGCTGAAATTCCTCTTCAATTCCTCATCTAATTCCTCACCTATTCCTCAGTGTGAACATACCCCAAGGCTGAAGTTTTGGGTGATTCACCTGCTACCTCATCTAATCATCTAACTTGGTCATTCGGTTGTCAACGCCATGCTGTGTCTGGCTAAATTTTTGGGTGGTTCACCTGTTACCTCATCTAATCATCTAACTTGGTCACTCCGTTGTCAATGCCATGCTGTGTCAGGCTAATTTTTTCGGTGGTTTAGCTGCTATCTCAGTCTAGCCAAGCCACTCTGGGGTTCACCGCCAGGCTGTAAACTGCAGTCTCAGTCTTGAAAAGTTATCCTGGGATTCATCTCCATGCTGTAAACTGCAATCTCAGTCAAACTATATAATTTAGGGGTTGCCCATAATTTGGCGTAATGGTGTGGTTAGGCAGCCTCAGAGGCATCCATGCATGCTGCCCCTGCTGTTTCCTGTCTATTTCCGTGTTGTTTCTATCCTTTTCTGAGGTCTCCAGGTTTTTAGGCAACCTTTCCTGTGTAGAGCTTTGGTCCTCTGCAAAAATGCTACAGTCTCACATTGACTTCAACGGGGTTCGTCATTCGAAACGAGCACCTGAGCATCGGGAGAAATTCGTCTCGAATAACGAGCACCCGCTCGCTCATCTCTAATAGTGACATTGGATAACATCCAGAAAGTAGAATCACCATTCATAATTAACATGCAAGGGAAAGAGTACACTATGTAAAAATGCAATGGCCCTTGTTATAATAGTGATCACAGCTTGTTCTTGTAAGATGGTTCTCATGAGTATCATGCTCCTTATTAGTCTTCATAAGACATGCTGAATAACCCCCCAAAATGGCAAGATGGACATGACAGTATTATTCATTGTTTCCATTCAAGAGAGACCTGACACCGCTTTAAATTCCTCTTGTGCCAAGATGTATGAACTAGTCCTACAGCTCTTAACCAGATTAGTCCCTTTTCCATTAACTGCTTGAAAGTAGGGCAGATGTCCGAGCGGCTGGTTGTAAATTTGATAATGTCTGCTGTGTTAATCTGGAGGCTTTGCTGATGGAGAAGGCTGTAGATAACAGGATTAAGGTTTCACAACCCTGGTTTTCATGGCACAGAAGAGAGGACTTATAGGGTGGTGACCAACTACCGTTGATAATCTTAATTGATTGTCAAATGATTTTAATCTAACGGTATTAATTAGGGGATAGGTACATATACCCATTTGATACCCTGGATACAAAACAAAAATCCCTGTCTTCCCCCCCCTTCCCCCCACACTATTTGTAACTACAGATGTAACATATAATGTTGATCATTCAGTGTGAATTTATTTTGCTCTAAAAAAAAAAAAGGATGAACATTTTATTAGTGTTAGAGCAAAAAATCTGATTAAACTTAAATAAATTACCACGTTCTATTAACAGTTTCTTCATGCCAACTAATGACTTGGAGTCAGTTTAACATATGTTAGGAATCATTTGCATCCACAGGGATTATGCTTTAATACACTCAGTCATTGTGTTCGGTTCATAAATAATAGGTAGCTTATTTGTTCACACACAGCAGAGGTATAAGATAATTTATTTACATCGTTTTGTAGAATTAAATACATTTTTTATTGACTTGTTGCTGGTAAAAAAAAATAAATTATACCATTTACGCCTAAACAATGTAATGGCTGTCAAATGTTCTCCTTATTGGCCACTAATTCCCTTTACATTAATATATTAAATGTTACAGTACTGTAAAATTGGTCTATAACTCAAATACTGTGGGATGGTACCCAGTCCGTACTCAAAATCAATATGACCCAAAACACCACTCACTAAAATCATATTTAATTATGTAATCATAATGTACTGTTTTTGCGATACAATCCGACTCATCATTGATAATGAACAATAATAAAGTTAGAATAAGCCTCCAAATTAAGGCTGGGTTCACACTACGTATATTTCAGTTAGTATTGTGGTCCTCATATTGCAACCAAAACCAGGAGTGGATTAAAAAGAAAGGCTCTGTTCACACAATGTTGAAATTGAGTGGATGGCCGCCATATAACAGTAAATAACGACTATTATTTCAATATAACAGCCATTGTTTTAAAATAACAGCAAATATTTGCCATTAAATGGCGGCCATCCACTCAATTTCAACATTGTGTGAACAGATCCTTTCTGTATTTTTAATCCACTCCTGGTTTTGGTTGCAATATGAGGACCACAATACTGACTGAAATATACGTAGTGTGAACCCAGCCTTAAGCAGTGTTTTTTAAACTCACATCCCCAAAGAAGATGACACCTTCTATGACATTTCCTTTATATTGAACAAGTGATCTAATTACAGTCACTGCATTAGGCTTTGAGATTTTTTATGTCCGAATATCCTAAAATCGTGTTTTTAGGAGATTAAAAATGTCAGTATATTGTAGGTTTGCTTTGTAGCAACTATACACCAGTTGGAAACACTAAGACCAGTTCTTCTTGAATTAGTAGAAGATGATGTTCAAGCGTGAGGGTCTGAGTAACATTCACAAGGTCCAAACTGTGATGGGTAGAAAACTGGTTTGAAGTATCTCTAAAAATTGCTGTTCCCACTGAGAAACCATTAGTATCTACCTAATTTAGCTCAAGGGAAGGATAGCTAGTAAACCAGCAAAAGGGTTATGGATGTCCAATACTCATTGATGCCTATGATGAGTGGCCTAATCCCAGGGGCAAACACAGACCTAACAGCTCCCCTGAGCAAAGAACATAACCCTATTTTTTACCCTTACCCTCTTCCCCCATATAAGTAATTACAGTGTAGTTACATCCAGTGACTCACAGGGGGCATCTCCTCTGAATGAATCAAAGGTCATGCGTTCACTGATGAGTCATTCATTTATTTTTCTTCTCCATCTGACCCAGCCATCACAAAGACTTCTCCAAGCCACAACTTCTCTCTGGACAATCTGCAGGAAAACAATTTTAAACTCCTTGTACCAGCACCCTTCCCATCTCCATACAAAATTCCGCAGTGCCCTCCACACCACCCTATAGTATTATGTCCATCTGTGGCCTAATAAAGAATACAGGCCCCCTCTGTGCCCACTTATAGTGTATTAAGGCTCCCTTTGTGCTCCATACAGTGTAAAGATTCCTCAGTGCCCCTATATAGTATATTCATTAAACGGTTGTTATATCCTTCCTTGAAAATGTAAGTGTTTTGATTGAATTGCTTAAAGTTATTAATCATTTATATGTAGAAGAAGAGCTTCCTCGGTGTCCAGTGTGCACAGCACACACATTGGCCCACATTTACTATGCGTGATTGGTGCCATAATTTTTCCTCAACATAGGCCAACATTGTGCCACAGAATTTTAAACACATTTTTTTATGCTGTGTCTGGCAAAAGGAATAGGAACATACACCTTACTTGACCGGCATGTGTGACCTACTGGGAAAGGGCAAGGCATTGAATAAATAGGCGTGTTCTAAAATGCAATGCCATGTGCCAAAATACGTCACAATGTTGACACATTACCTTTTTTTGAAGTAGGCTAATAGTTGGTATAAAACATGATATAGACTAGACAGTCTAAAGATGTGCCAGATATATATGTAAGCCTAAGCTAATGTAATAAATCTGGCACCTTAAAAACGTCTTTTTCACAGTCTTGGGCAATGACTGCCCAAAGTTGAAGGAAGTGCACGTAGCACGAACTTGAACTTAGCCAAACGCTAGAAAATTAAAGTGCACTTCCTTCAACTTGTGTTCAAAGGAGCAGCTTATCCTGGCAGAGAAAATGAACACTAAAGAACATATAGGTACCATATTATACTGTAGAGAAGCACAGGTAGACAGCCAGTCAGTGTAAGCACTAATTGCGTTGATCTTCTGACCAAACATATGTGCTGAAGATTGGCAGTGTCTATGCACTGTATGTTTAGCATGGTTTCAAATAACAATGTTTAAGGAAAGACCATTGTATGTTGAATATTTAGTAACATGAGTCAGTTGTATCTTGAGGGATCGCCGATAGAGATGTGCGAACCGGGTTCGGGTTCGAGTCGATCCAAACCCAAATGATCGGCATTTGATTAGCGGGGGCTGCTGACCTTGGATAAAGCTCTGAGGTTGTCTGGAAAACATGGATACAGCCAGTGACTATATCCATGTTTTCCACATAGCCTTAGGGCTTTATCTAAGTTCAGCAGCCACCGCTAATCAAATGCCGAAAGTTCGGGTTCGGATCGACTCGAGCATGCTCGAGGTTCGCTCATCTCTAATCGCCGAAAGTACATTATTAGATTGAGCTATGTATATAAGACTAACAAAGATGGGCAATGTTTGTTTTATGCCCGTTTGTTTTACGGCCCTCTTTTTGGACAGCTGTCATTTTGATAATTACTTATAGTAAGTCATCAATAATTATAATTCTTTTGCCATCAAAATAACGGGTGTCCAAAAGATGGTGGCAAAGCAACACTGTGTGAACATAGCCTAAGACAGCTAAAAAAAAAAAGTTGGTAGTAGATTGGATAGCTAATAGTCAGTTTTACACTTCACACATAGTAAGTATGACTTTCTGAGCCATACTAAGCCATTATAATGCCATTCCTTAGCAACAGAACAAAACTATTGACTTGCACAGTTAAACTCAGCAAATCCCAGTACCTTCATGCTATTTACAGCATAGTCTTGTGAAGCTGTATAAACTATAAACTAACACTGATGCCTCAATTTTGGATTTGGCACTGGAATATGTTTCAACGTCTTTGCTCTCCCTGATCCCTATTGCGTTTAACTATCCATTAGAAGACAGAACTTTCCTCTCTGTCTCCCTAGCTCCCCTCTCCAGGAAACCTAGCTCCATAGAATTCTTTTAATTCTTTCTATTTTTCAACAATCACTTGGGGTACACTTAACAGAAGAATGCTAAGTAAGCAATTGTAAAGAACTGTGGATGTCTAACTATAAAGTAGAAATCCGCCAAAGTAGTTCTTTAAAGAAACTATAACTGTTAAGCGCAGAGGAGATAATATAAGACTTACTCTTGCATAATAATATTTATATTAGTGCATAGGGTATACTTCAGCTGCATAAAGCATTTAATGGCCACTAGTGGATTTTGATTAAGTGACCTCAGCTCCCCTCTGCAGATCGACAGAGATCATATGTGCCTGATGAAGTCGCTGGAGCATTTTATTAGCCAGTTTGGCAACTGACTGAGTTTTGGAATGAATGTGCACATTAGAACTTTCAGAAAGAAAAAATGTATACTGGCAAACATCATGAATGTTCAAGTACATATTTTATGGATTAGTCTCTGTGATGGGGCGGGGTATTTTCGAATTTATTCCAACATGGTTAAACCATCGTCTGTGCTTGAACATAATAAAAAATGCAAATGAAATGCCAATCTGTTTTTACACCAGCAGTCTTAGTCTTCGATGGTAAGGAGGAAAAAACGAAAGGAAACCTGGTCATGAAGGGGTTAAACTCACATGACTATAAAATTATGTGTACTATAATTCTGTTAAGTGAGCTCATTCTGACACCCTATCAGTGCCCCAGCGTGCAGTCATGAAGGCACTGATGGGTCAAACAAAGGCCTACCAAAGACAAGGCCTAATAGACTTCCTGTAAGTGTATTTTGGTCAGCATTTGGCTATGTTCACACAACGTCCAAAATAGAGAAAAGGCGCCCAATTTTGATATTTACAATAAAGTCAGTTTTTGCCGCAATTTAACTAACTGCAATGGCAATGCATTGAATTCAATAGGAAGATGGATGTCCAATGCACAAAATGCATTAAATAACGGATGTTTTTACTGCAGACGTAAAATAATGAACATGATCATTATTTTCAGACGTCTTTTGCAAACAGCAGATGTTTTTTATTAGTTGTTCACAAACAGTTTTTCTTTTTTCACTGTTCTTTCTCCATTTTTTACTATTACATTCAATGGACTTTTCAATTAGGCCGCACCCTTTCAGTCATTATTTCAGTCAGTAATTTTAGCCAAAACCGGGAATAGAACCAACTGAGAAAATCTGTAATGTATGTTCACACAATGTCTTTTTTTAGGCAAAATAACGTCGGTTGTTTGATAATGATGGCCGTACATAATGATCATGAACATTGTGGTAAAAATTATTTAAAAAACAGTAGCCATTATTTTGTATAAAAAGCTGTTGTGCGGACATAGCCCTGGGATGATTTCTGCTTTTTTTTGTGTGTGTTTTCAACCCACTTTTTCTTTTGGTTAAAAATACTGACTAAAATACTACAGTATGTGTGCACGCAGCCCAAGGCTGGGTTCACACTACGTATATTTCAGTCAGTATTGTGGTCCCCATATTACAACCAAAACCAGGAGTGGATTAAAAAGACAGAAAGGATCTGTCCACACAATTTTGAAATTGAGTGGATGGCCGCCATATAACAGTAAATAACTGCCATTATTTCAATATAACAGCCGTTGTTTTAAAATAACAGCAAATATTTGCCATTATGTGGCTGCCATCCACTCAATTTCAACATTGTGTGAACAGATCCTTTCTGTGTGGTTTTAATCCACTCCTGGTTTTGGTTGCAATATGAGGACCACAATACTGACTGAACTATACGTAGTGTGAACCCAGCCTTAAATTGACGCCTTCCCCAGATATGTTCCCTAAAAGGGAACATAGCCTAACACTGTACATTACAATACAAAAGTATTGACCTATCTTCACACATAGTATTTCCATCAGTATTTTAGTCAGTATAATTTCAACCAAAACCAGAGTAGAGTTGTAAACACAAATTTCCGTTATAATTTTGCCCTCTAAGCTCCACTTATGGCTTTGCCTACAGATACTGACCAAAATGATGTGTGAACATAGCCTAACAGTATATTATATATTTAATAACATTATTGCATGTCAGATCTTTAAAAAAAAAGTTACAATTTGTTGGAAAAAGGCCCAAGAATCATTGTCACTCAAGGTGACAAGGCACGATCATAAATGAGTTACATAACAAAGTAACACAACATTCCAAAAAACATTGGTGCATAAGAAATTCAAGCGAAATGTCAGTTACACAGCCAGTTTAATTATATATATATTTTTTTTAAAAGAATTCAAGTCAATCACTTTTACTTTAAAGAGGTAAAGTCAATAGGAAATATGCAAGTTGACTAACTTAACCGATTTGGCAGTTTTAGGGCTTCCAGACCTCCTTGAGACTAGCATCTAGAGGACACTTATGGCATATCCTGTTGATATGCAGTTAGTTTCCCAGATGGATATGTCCCTTTAATGTTGTTAAAATAAATAACTGTACTACTGTACATAAAAAACATTGAAATGTCAATTAGAGATGAGCGAGTAGTGAAATATTCGACTTTCGAGAATTCAAATCGAATAGGCACCGTCATTCGATTATTTGAACAAGTATTCGATCACATTATAGTCTATGGGGAAAATTTTGCGGCACTTGGAAATCAAAATTCGACAACTTGGAGGTCACCAAGTCCCCCATGAAACCTCCCTAAACAATGCAAACACCTCCGGAATAACACTGGGACATTAGGAGGATCATGCTTTGGTGCACCCAACAACCCAAAATCGCAGTATAGTGCCACTCTCTGCAGTTGCAAAGGAAAAATATTTGCGAACGCTTTACGAACATTTATGGCAATGTTCACACATTTTGTTCGTATTTCTTGTGCTGTGTTACATTCATGATTCAAATGTGCGTCCACAAAGCGTCATGTTCGCGCGTATCACGCATAATTCTGTAAGTTCTGGAACAGTATGTATGACGTGCCTTTTTCTGGGCTACTGGAACAATATGTATCACGTGCCTTTTACTGGGCTACTGAAACAGTATATATCAAGTGTCCTTAGTGGGCTACTGGAACAATATGTATAACGTGCCCTTAGTGGTCTTAAACAGGGACACTATGTCACTTGTACACACAGGGTACTGGAATGAATACACCTGCTGATGCTGATGCTGTTGTTATCATCTATTTCTTAGCACTGAGAAGTGCTTTTGATTCAGAGATTACTTTTCGCTGTATCTTAGCCCTGAAAAGGACTTTTGGGTTCTGTAGTAAGCCTGCCTAACCAAAATGCTACTAAAACCTATCTCTCCCTGCTGCAAGATCTTTCCCTGGCTAGGTTGAAAGCTCATCTGCAGTTGAGAGGAGGGAACCAAGTATTTAAGATACGAGGTCATGTGGTTCAGCTATCCAATGAGGGTAGATGCAGTTTTCGCGCTGCGTGCGTCCTCCCAGGGTCCCTCACGGCCTCCCTGCATGGTCATTGGATTAAAAAAAGCGCCAACTGCGATGGGAGGGCTTTCAAATGTTTCCCACGTATTCGCCTCACTACTCGATTTGAATTTGAATCTTTCGAATACCGCAATATTCAATTGAATACCTACTCAATCGAATCGTATTCGCTCATCTCTGTCGTCAATCAATTTGTATCCCAAAATAAACTACAGCTACAACATAAAAAAGATTTTTAAAAAACTACATCAACAGAAGAAAAGAAAGGTCATAAAACATACTGCAACCACACAGCACACAAGGTAAAAAAAAATCCAAAGATCTTCTTCCATCCTCATGATTGAAAATTGTCACGTTCCATGATTACATTGTCACAATTTGTTACCGATAGTAATGAGATGCAGATGTGAACAATGTTTATGCTTTGGTAAGCACTGCCTTTTGTGTTTTACAAATATTATGCCTCTGTTGTTCAGCAAAATCTGTATATTAAGGATAGGCTTCTAATTTAAATATTTGTAAATTTGAAATGCAGTTTCACACACACATACAGTTGTCACCTCTCCCCCTCCCTTCCCCTCTACCCTTTCTCATGAACCTCTTCCATTTTAGTGTCTCACATTTAAGCCTCTTTTAATCTGAAAAGACACTTTCCAGCTCATAAAGATAATTGATGACTCATTATAATAAATAAGCTGTAGGGCATATTGAGGAGCTAATTTATGCTGCAATACACTGTATAAACAATCCTCTGTTTTTATACAACAAATGCTTTTATCGTTAGGGTTATATTGAAAAAAAGACCATTCTGTACTTATTATTTTACAATTAACTGATCCTAGGCAAGTGAGTATTAGAATTTCTGGAAAGTGGGTGAAAAAGAGAAAATGATGTAAAAGGACGATTTGTAATGACTATGCCTTAGGGGTTTGCAAAAGAAATGCAATAAACATAAGATAATTAATATGTATCTCTATATTAATTATCATTAATTATTAAGTCAACTGTTCAACTTGTGTTATTTACTCATGGGCATATGTGTCACATGTGCAAGACAGAAAGACAGAAACACATGCACAATTTTTTTTTTTTTTTTTTTTTAGTAAAGCAAAAGCAGGTATTTTACATTTTCTGTGTGCTTACGTCTTCAGTTTTCTTTATATGGCTGGTTGGTTGGTTGGATGGATGAATAGATATGAGAGACATAGTAGATAGATAGATAGATAGATAGACAGACAGCCATCATTATTAACAGCCGTAATTACAATTTAAAAAAAACAAACAAACCTTTTTTTCCCGCCTAAAAAGATATTGTTGGAACATAGCCATAGATAGACATTTGTATTAGGTTCTGTTCACAGTCACTTTACTGTAGGTTCCCATTTTCTTTTTTCTTTTTTGTTTTGTTATGAACGGAAGTCATGTCTCTTTACAGCCTTAATCATTTTGTCTAAAGTTATGTATGAGCCAAGTACTGCCATGTGAAACCAGACTCAATCTATAAATATTACATGCTTAGATATAAGACATTCACAAAAGTGACAACACAAGTGCAGTTGGCCAATTCTTCTTGAATCCTGCCAGGCTGTATTTGAGCAATTAGCAAATAAAAGCAAAGTACAGCACCCTGCTCTTTCCGGTGGCTCCATAGAGAATGAATAGTGGTTGGACAGAGATCCCTGGGGGGTCCAGAGGTCGGACACCCTTCCCCCCCAATCTCATACAGGGGATAAGTATTTTTAAATTGAATAACCCTTTTAACTAGTATGTAGACTTGTTTCCCAAAATAACTATATATATATATAAGAAATTCAGAATGAATGCAGCACTCATGTAACGATAGATGTGGTGCCAGGCGGTATATACCAGCGACCACCCGGTATAGGTATTCTTCTGATATATATATATATATATATATATATATATATATATATATATATATGAAGAAGACCCCTTGCCATCTAGACCACTTTTTTGTGACAGATTTTTCTTCTATTATGGCAAATATTGCCCTTCTATCAGCAGACCACCTCCTTATCTAACCAAAGACTAAAGATGATTGAACATGGCTGAAGTTTAGGTTCGTACGAACCCGAACCATCGGCATTTGACTCCCGCTGCCTTCCTGTTCCGTAGGGAAGATGGAGACTGCCCGAGTACCACCTGGAAAAAAGGGATATAGAGACAGTCCGGGTTCCAGGGAGCTTTGCTGTTGATCATAAATCAGTTGGTAGTGATGAGAGAGCACAGCATGCAGCGGGAGGGGAAGAGGAATTTGACACATGATGAAAAACATGATTTTAGGCTCTTTCACAATTTTCATTGATTTGTACAAGTACATACAATCACATGAATAACTAACAAATAAAGCCCACTTGAAGGGAATCTATCAGCTGCAATTCAGATTTAAAACTGCTCACACTGGTAGTTGTTTGGTCAAGGGGAAACATGGTACCTTTCATATAGCCATCTGTGCTTCCAGAGCATAGAGAAATGCTTTTATTTTTCAGTGAAAAGTAAAGGCATTTTTTTTAACCTTCACCTACCTGAAATCTTTTGTTTAATTAATATGGAAATTAGGCTGTTTGGTGCAGAGGGGGCTACTAGCCTCAGTGCACCGATTAAATATTCATGGGGGTGAAAATTGGTGCATTGAGGGCAACGGTCCAATCCCCAGTGCACCAAATTAATTGAACTACATATTATTAAACGTAAGATTTCATGAAAAAAGACTTTGTGGGGACGGACGTCATTTTAAACAGAGCTGAAAAAACGTTGTGTGAACATAGCCTTTCTGTGTTTTCAACCCTCTCCTGGTTTTTGTTGAAAAAAGACTGAACAAAAGACTGACCAAAATACTATGGGGGCCATTTACTAAGGAGTCTAATGTGTGCAGCTATTCTAAAGAGGAGTTGTGTATATATATTTTTTTTATATCTTGTGACTGATTTATTAAAATGTAGCACTGCCATAGTAAATGTATCTAAGTAAAAAGTCACACACAAAAAACAAAATCACAAAATTGCTCAAGCATAGTCACCTGGTACTGTCTATACGTAGGGCTGCACCTGTTTGTGCGACTTAAAAAGTCACAAATGATAAATTGGGCGTAGATTCCAGATTATGCACACTTCTGGGAGAATACTCAAAACAGGCAGATAAAAAAGTTGCATCTAAAAAATATTTGTCTGTCAAATATAGGCTCATAAATAGAACCCAAATTGTTCAAAAATCCAATTATTCTTAATTTAGCCTTAATTCTAAGTTCATAAAAATTCTATTATGAAATAAATTTAAAAAATTCCAAAAATCTTTCTTTATTGTGTTCAGTACTTCACCCTTAACTTTTTGGGCTTTTACTATAGACTGTTAACTAATCTCTGATTGCTATTTTCTTTAATAAGAAAAATAAAGCATGTAAAAGACAAGGAAAACCTCCACAAAAATTCGACATTTTCTTCAAGAACTTTATGTATAAAACCACCTTTATAAGTAATATAAAATAGAGAGTAAATCGGGACACTTTAAAATCCATCCTAACATGGTTATCAAAAACCCCCAAATGTTTGTTAGGAAAATAATTTTAGATTTTTTTCTTTCTTCAATGTTTATATGTGAAAATAACATTTCTGTCTTGAGCTGTACTAAACGTTGATGTATTTGCACATTGCAGAGTGACAGAGACAGTAATTAAGATGTAGGAGTGCAGGGCAGCAGGTTTCTAAGGGTTACTGTGTCTACATAGGAATGAAATCAGTGATGGCTTCTGTTCTGACGTCTCTGTGGGCATGATGCAAACACAAACTAATGAAGGCTAAACAGCTGACAACCAAAACACTAGCCACAATGTCCACAGTGGTGTGACCCAGCACAGTCGTAACTGAAACACAAAGCAGGAAATTACACATTTTATGTTTGAAGAATAGATTATATGTCTTATGTCTCATTGTCTTAATATTGATGCAAATGTATTGATTTAAAAAAATTATATTAACAAACAAACAATGAAAATACAATCGCAACATTTTATTTATTATTTTATTAATTTGTAAAATGTAGTCAATTACATTTTCCTCTCTGCAGATGGACATAGGAGAAAGTGATTTTGTCATTTTGGCTCATTACTGATACCCCGGTAGCAGACATTTGTCAAGCTTTCAGTGGTGACTTTTTCTATGCCCGTTATATAGTCTCAAGACATAAAGGATTATCGGCGGGATAACTCATAAGAGCATTTATTAGTATTCACAGAGACTGTACCTGCTGTACAAGCCTGGTGCTGTGTCCAGTCCTACTTCCTGGGAGATGGGACGCTAGCAGGTGGGGTCAGCCCACCCGGGAGGAGGACAGCTGTTAGAACCTACTCCAGCTTTTGTCAGCATTAATGACCTGCAACTGACACCTCATTGTAGACATTCTTGTTGAATTGAATCTGAATAATTACTACCTGTCAGCCTCTATTTACACTAGCAGACTTTCCACCAAGCCATTTCAGGAGCAAAAGTGACAAAGAGAAAGTGAAGACTTACTATGCCTTTCTTCGTTTCTCTTATGTGATTTATTTAATGTAATGCCACTTTTTAGCCAATCTGGCATGACAGGGGAAAAAAAAAATAGCACCGTATCTGAAGATGGAGATACATTTAGACTAGTTCACAGAGGTGTAAGGGAACAATGTACAGTGTAGTGGAAGGAGAATATAGATCACTATTGACAAATATATATACGTGTCATAAGTGTGCATGTTACATTGACGCAAAGGTGACGAAGACCAAATCTGGCTATTATACTTTGACGTCGTTTCTTGCAAGGTTCCGTTCTAATGTAATATCAGGTTTAGACGATGCGCGTTTGATGTCAGAGATGCGCCATAAAATATGACAAAAAAACCTAACATAAATCTGCATGGGGCGAATGAATTGGATGATTTCTAGCTTCACAAGTGGCTTTCTAAAGCTTTAAATCAATTACAAGTTGACAGGGAAATATATACATATAATTAGTATTTCATCACCATCCTCCAGATGCTTCAATTAGCTGAAGGTCTTGAACTGTTGCAAAGCGTGGAAAATATAAAGCAGCTTCCTAGTTCAAAACATCCAAAGCTGATAACCAGCTGTGAAAATGGTGAATAATAATACTTCTGTCTGGAGCACTGTAATACAGGATGAGGCAGTTTGGTTTCCCCATATTTTAGCTGTAATATTAGGATTTTTCCATTTATCACTACTATGACTATTTCTTTTATAAGCCTGAGTAGGCAGTATAATGTTTAGTCCATATAATCCATTGAATAGTACTTGCTTTATTTGTCTTAAAAGATTTAAAGGGGAACCTGAGGATTTTTGTTTTCTTTTAAATTCACTAGTGTCAGAAAGTTTTATATAGATTTGTAATTTGGTTATGTTTCAAAAAATCTCAAGTCCTGGAATTTCAAATCTTCCAGTGCTTATCAGCTGCTGTGAGGTGTATTCTTTCCAGTGATATACAGTGCTCTCTGCTGCCACCCTTGTCTGTGACAGGAGCTGCTCAAAGCAGGAAAGGTTTTCTATGGGGATGTGCACAGTTCCTGTCATGGACAGAGGTGGCAGCAGTGAGCATAAGGCTGGAAATAATACACCACTTCCTGTAGGGGAAATATCAGCTGATAAGTATGGGAAGACATGAGATTTTTAACTAGAATTACATTGAAAATCTATAGAAGTTTCTGACAACAGTTGATTTGAAAGAAAAAAAAATTGTGTTGCCCTTTAATTAGGAGTTGTACCACATTCATACTTTAGGGGTACTCTTTCATTGGAAAATTGTATTTAAAATCCCAATCAATGATAGAAAATAGAAGGACTGAAAAATTTCTAATGTCTTCATTTTCTCCCTTTCACTTGCATCATCATCTGATGTCACAGGAGGCATGGCTGGAACTTGTCTCTCTGAGCTCTAGCGCCCCCCCCCCCCCCCCCCCCCCGCCCCAAATCATTCACTATCTATGACCAAACCCTCCAGCTTACATCACCAGAGCACACAAAATAAAATAAAAAACTGTTCAGGAACTTTAAAAAATTGGCTGCTAAACATCAAAGCTCCATAACAACCTAAAAAGTAAAAGGAACCATAAATAAATTTTCCTCAAGGCAAGACACTCTTGGGATAACATTAAATAAATATATTTAATGCATGAAAATATAGGTAAAGATAAAAATGAAAATTAGGGAAAATAAAAGATGAAAAAAAATATAAAAGAACTTTATTACTTAAAAAGGTTGGCCACTTTATAGTAAAATAGTCCACTATGCATGCAGACCATGCCCTGACCCCACTCCCGCTCCCATCCAGTACAGGGAGCTCTTAAAGCAAAGAAATGCTCTTAAAGCAAGTTACAACTTTGAAAAACGGTGAGCTCTTCTTGCAAAACTCTCTCTATCCAAGTTACTCTTAAACCAAAGTACCACTGTGTTTTCGTCTCTATGTTTTCTACCTAACTAATAATGATGATGATAATAACAATAATATTATTATTATTATTATTATTATTATGCATCAAATTTTTTTTGTTTAATTTTAATACTTGAATATTTTTCTTCTAATATATATATATATATATATATATATATATATATATATATATATATATATATATATATATAAAAACAATTTTATCCCAAGATTGTCTAGCCTTGAGGACCATATGTTTTTGTTTTCTTGTCTGATTTCTAGGGTACATGGATGTTTTAGGTTAACCCTGCCAGATACCCTCACTTCTCTAGCAGTTGAACCCAACTGCTACCTTTAGGCTATGTTCACATGCTGTGCAAACAACGTCCGTTCAGCCATTACTGTTACCTATGGCCAGAATTATGGCCGTTGTTTGTACAGTGTGTGAACATAGCCTAATTTTTTACTTCTAAAAAGTAAAAGAAACTTTACCAGATAATGCCAAAATAAAGCAGACATAGGCTATGTTCACACAACGTCAAAAATGGAGAAAAAAATCTGATTTTGCTATTTAAAAAAAGTCAGTTTTTGCCGCGATTTGACTGACTGCAATGCCAATGCATTGGAGTGAATGGGAAGATGGACGTCCAATGCACACAATGCATTGAAAAACGGACGTTTTTGCCGCGGACGTCAAATTAATGAACATGAACCTTTTTTTGGACGTCTTTTGCAAACAGCGGACGTTTTTTATTAGTTGTTCACACACAGTTCTTCTTTTGTCACCGTTCTTTCTCCGTTTTTACTATTAAATTCAATGGATTTTTCAATTAAGCCACAACCAAAGGGCAATTAGTAACCCCAAACTAAAATAATGTGCAAACACCCGTCATTGCACTAAGGGGATGCCAGGCTTCAAAAAAACGTCCGTTATTTTAGACTCAAAATAACAGACGTCATTTTAAACGGAGCTGAAAAAAACGGTGTGTGAACAAATATTGTAAATGTGAATTATTATCTCATTTGTCTTGTTTGACTATCCTTCTTAAAAGCAGTGAATTCCAAACTTTTATAAATGCTATTTTTCCTTCCTGTATGAAAGTGTTTTTCACAAAAAATGTGAATGTTAACCAAAATTTAGTACTAACATAAAGTACATGTGAGAACGTGTATATACATTTTTTTTAATGTTTCCAGGGCCTCTTCAGTCATTGACTATGTTCACACAACGTCAAAAAATAAGAAAATGCGTCCAATTTTGATATTTAAAAAAACGTCAGTTTTTGCCGCGATTTAACTGACTGCAATGGCAATGCATTGAAGTCAATGTGAAGACGAAAATCCAATGCACACAATGCATTGCATAACGGACGTTTTTGCAGTGGACGTCAAAATAATGAACATGATCAATATTTTCGGATGTCTTTTGCAAACAGCGGACTTTTTTATTAGTATTTCACACACAGTTTTTCTTTTGTCACTGTTTTTCTCGGTTTTACTATTAAATTCAATGGACTTTTCAATTAAGCTGCACCCAAAGGCCAATTAGTAACCCAAACTAGAATGTACAAACACCAGTCATTGCAGTAAGGGGAGGCCAGACAGCTAAATGACGTCCATTATTTTAGACTCAAAATAACGGACGTCTTTTTAAACGGAGCTGAAAAAACGTTGTGTGAACATAGCCTAATAATGATTGCATTGTTTAAGGGTGTTAGTGACAGGAGCAGTACCTGTGGGAGTCCTGATCACTTTCCCTGACGGGCAGGAAGTAATACCTCCTTCCTGTCGGATTGGCAATCTTCTCAAGAAGAGCATGGAAATATTGATTAGTATATGCAAGTCATCTAGTGGGACTTATAAAGTGTAAAGAAAATAAAAAAAAAAAATATCTATCTATCTATCTATCTATCTAGCAAAAGAGAAGAAGCAGCACTGCTTTAATGTGGTAATGGTGGTGCCAGCGGATCTTGATCCAGACCAAAGATCGTAGTGAGTATATATGCAGAGAATCCACAGCACTCCAGTGTAGTGAAAAAGCTCAATAAGCTGTGTTTATTCAGTCAATTCATAGTGCAACACTCCAAACGCAACGTTTCATTCAGTGACTCTCTGTCACGCTTGAAAATGGTGACAGAGAGTCACTGAAACGTTGCGTTTGGAGTGTTGCACTATGAATTGACTGAATAAACACAGCTTATTGAGCTTTTTCACTACACTGGAGTGCTGTGGATTCTCTGCATATATCTATCTATCTATATATATATATATATATATATATATATATATATATATATATATATAAATTCCCTCAATAAAAGTCTATGCAATAATTGCCCAATTTATTAAAATATAACCATATTGTTTCCGCACAGTGAATGGCATTAACACCAGGCTTGCTATTTTTATAATATGGCAGAAATAAAAATATTAAAAAAAAATTATCTAAAATTGCCATTTACACCAACATGATACAAATAAGCCCCCAACCAGCCCTCTAGGTGGAAAAATAAAAGCGTTATGGCTTTTAGAAGGCGAATAGGAGCACTGCTTTATTGTGACCTGAACATTGGTGCATCAATGAGCTTTGGACTTGAAGGGGTTAAGGCCTAAGGTGGTTGCAGAGATAAGGGGTACCCGCATTGGGATTATAGAAAGTCCCACTGAGATTTTTCCTGCGAACAACGCAGTGACAGGGAAAACAAATGTCAATGTGAATGGGAAATATATAATCAACACTTCCTTGCATTATTGATCCACCCGGCATTCGCTGCCAACACTTATATTGATTGCGTTCACATTTTCATGGGATTCAGTAAATCCTATTTGAGACACACACTAAATTGTATTTAACAGTAGGTCAAAACAGGTAAGAAAGAATATATATGTACTGCATGTATGATACTGTACAGATGATAACCATGGAGACACACAGATTTGCATAGGAGCTGTATACACAAACATTAAGATATTTCTAATCAAGACTATTGGCAAAGTTTCCTCATTTTTCTCAGGCATGTGTACAGTTAGATATATTTTGCACTACAATTACTTTTTGTACTCTTGGGCTAGGTTGACACACAATAAAATAAAAGCAAAATACAGCAGTAAAATAAGTATAACTGTTTTTCTTGTCTAATGATGTGCTACATTAAACCCTATGACTATGTTCACACAACGTCAAAAAAAAAAAGAGAAAAGAAATTTGCCTCTTGTATTTGAAAAGATGTCCGTTATTGCCGCTAGTTAATTGGACTGAGGGACGTCCAATGCTTACAGTGTATAAAATAATGGATGTTGTCTGCACGGACATCAAAATAATGATCATGGCAATTATTTTCGAATGTCTTATGCAAACAGTGGATGTTATATTTTAGCTGTTAACACAGTTAGGCTAAGTTCACACAACGTTTTTCCAGCTCAGTTTAGAATGACGTCCGTTATTTTGAGTCTAAAATAACGGATGTTATTTAGCAGCCTGGCCTCGCCTTAGTGCAACGACTGGTGTTTGCACATTATTTTAGTTTGGGATTACTAAGTGAACTTTGGGTGTGTCTTAATTGAAAAGTCCATTGAATTTATTAGTAAAGACGGAGAAAGAACGGTGACAAAAGGAAAACGTCTGTTGTTTGCAAAAGACCGAAAATATTGATCATGTCCGTTATTTTGACGTCCGCGGCAAAAATGTCCGTCATTTAATACACTGTGCATTGGACGTCCGTCTTCTCATTAACTTCAATGCATTGCCATTGACGTTGTGTGAACATCGCCTTTCTCTTTTTTCACCGCCCTTTCACCGTTTTAATGGTGCCTTTACACAGAGAGAATTATCTGACAGGTTTTTAAAGACAAAGCCAGAAATGGATTTAAAAAGAGGGTAGTTCCCAGTCTTTCCTTTATGACATGTTCTCTGTTAATAGTCTGTTCCTGGCTTTGGCTGCAAAAATCTGTCAAATAAATCTGTCTATGTAAAGGCACCCTTACTTTAAAATTGAATGGACTTTTTAATTAAAGAAACACCCAAAGGATAATTAGTCCACCTGAACTAGAATAATGGACCAACTGCCGTCATTGCACTGACGGGCGACTAAACCGCAAAATGATGGACGTCATTTTAAACTCAAAACAATAGACATTATTATTTTCAAAAATGCAGAGGGAAAAACATTGTGTGAACATAGCCTACTTGTGCAATAAATCAAAAAGCTGTCTTATACTAATGCTTATGGTGTAATAGCCTTAGATCATTTTCTTGGGGTCATTGTCAATGATGCAATTCATTAAGGGGGTTGTATGAGGAGCCAAATATATTCCCACCATGTTTTTTGCTCATCTGTCATTCCGCTGTTTGGCCACCTGCAATGATGGCTGTTAGTACATTATTCTAGTTCAGGTGGACTAATTGGCCTTTGGGTGCTTCTATAATTGAAAAGTCCATTGAATGTAATAGTTAAAACGATCAAAGAACGGTGAAAAAAAGAGAAACTGTGTGTGAACAACTAAAAAATAACGTACTGTGTTTGCAAGAGACATCCAAAAATAATTGTCATGACCATTATTTTGCCCATCTCCGCAGACATAGTTCGTTATTTAATAAACTGTGGGTATTGAACGTCCGTCATTCCATTGACTTCAAGGCATTGCACTGAAGTCTATTAAATTGCGGCAAAAACAGATGTTTTTTCAAGTAGAAAAAGCGGACGCCTTTTCTGTTTTTTAAACCTAGTGTGATCATAGCCTATGGCTGATGCCTTAAAGCGTAACTGTCATTTCAGGGCCATTTTTCTGAAAACATTAAATATCAACAGTACAAGCGATTTTAAGAAACTCTGTAATAGGTTTTATGTACTAAAAGAGTTTCCTTCTGGACTGAAAAAGCAATCTCCCAGCCTCCCCCCTCACATCAAATGAAGCAGGATTTCTGTCTCCATTATGTGGCTATGGAGAGGGGAGGGGCTGTTAGGAGTGACTGAGCACGGAGCAGTCCTGCACAGCACAACACCCTGCAATTTTCTCTCAGTAAGTTCATAGATAAGCACTGACCTTTCTGACTCCTGAATTTAGCGTTTTAGGTGCCCAGAGAGTCTACAAACAGCTGACCTTCATGTCACCTCTTCCTGCTCCCTCATCTCCCTCAGCCCCTCCCCCTTTCATAGGCTTACAATGGAGAGAGCAGAGCCCGTCTTCACTGGCTTCTCTGTAATGAAGACGTGTTTGCCTGATAATGCACAGATAAGAAGTCAGGGGGGGAGGCTGGGAAATTGCTTCTTGAGTACAGAAAGAGGCTTTTTTGGCTGATGAAACCTATTACAGAGTTTCTTAAAATCGCTTATACTACTGATTTCTGCAATAAAAAAAAACATGACAGTTATACTTTAAGGCCGTATTCTACGGGCCGATGGAGAGGAGCAAACGAGCGCTATCAGTGCTCGTTTGCTCCTCGTTCCCCGCTCACCCCCGCCGCTATTACACGAGGCAGCAGCCAGCAGGTGAGTGCGTGAGGGGCCACGGGGAGGCTGCCCGGGTAATCGCTAGATCATCTGGGCAACCCATAGAGGATAGCAGCTGTCTGCTGCTGCTGCTGCTCATATTCCACGGAACGATGGCAGCAGATTGCTGCTATCCTAGTAGCTTGTTTTTCAACATGTTTGAAAAACAAGCGACGCAACAATCAGCCAACATGAACGATATCGTCTGATTGTTGCCCTCTATTCCACGGGAGATGATTATCGGCCATAACGGCCGATATCGGCTTTACTTCCTTTCTTCCCATATCTTGCAAGTATACCATTAAAAACGTGAGGGTTAGGGTAGGCTTTTTTTTTCTGTTTGGTTCATAAGTGGTAGTCTACCTCAAAGAGATACACCTTCATCGATATTTGTGACACTGATTATTGCTTAGTTAATTGTAATATAGAGAAGAAATAAGTGAGGACAGAGGAATAGGTAAGAAGTGGATGGCTGATAACTTGGTGCATTAGATATGGATTGTGTATCAGTTGTTCTGACTCCAGATACCGGTTACGTGCCTGTAAAGTCCTACATGGGATTATCAGCCTTGCAGAGAGGAGAGTGTATGAAGTTCTGTATGAACTCTAACTTCAAGACAGGTAGGAATTGAAGTAGAATGGAATAGGGAACATTAACATTTTTATTGTTACACTGCTGGTTATACCTCAAGACAGCACCAAACCTGAATTTAAATTATGTTAAAATAACAATATAACAAGATAGTACAAAAAAATATTGAAAAAAAAAAAAAAAGATGTGAGGGGGAGGATCATGTTCAGACAAAACAATGTCCAGTACTGTAGCTGTAAAATGCCATCACACCATTACTCCTTAAACAAGGTTTTTTTCAATTTATGCCCTCACACAGGTGTGAATTGTAGTTAGTCAGCTCTGCGTTGGCAAAGATTTTTGAGGCTGACGCATAGCAGAACTTAAAGAAAGGCATGTGTGGCGCAGACATGGGCAATGTTCACACAACGTCAAAAATAGAGAAAAGGCGGCTGCTTTTGCTATTTAAAAAAATGTCCATTGCTGTGATTTAACTGACTGCAATGGTAATACATTGAAGTCAATGGAAAGAAGGACGTCTAATTCACACAATGTATTGAATAACAGTCGTTTTTACCGCGGACGTTTTTTATTAGTTGTTCACACACAGTTTTTCTTTTGTCTTTCTTTTGCTTTTTCTCAGTTTTTACTATTAAATTCAATGGACTTTTCAGTGAAGACACACCCAATGGCCAATTAGTAACCAAACTAGAATAATGTACCAAGAGCCATCATTCCACTAAGTGGGGGCCAGACAGCTAAATAACGTCATTATTTTAGACTCAAAATGACTGACGTCATTTTGAACAGGGCTGAAAAAAAACGTTTGTGTGAAGGGGGATTTCAGAAAAAAAATGCATGTTAGGAGCTGCATTTTTAAAATTTAATCAAAATCTTTAGATTTTACTAAAGCCTTAGTGGTGCTTTTTTTGCAATAACTACCATACACTCAACATTCATAACATGCCATACATAGGTAGATATTCTTTTGTATGGCATCCAGTGTACTGTTCAAATAAATTACACTTATGGTGCGTTCACACGTACAGGATCTGCAGCAGGTCCTGCAGCAGATTTGATGGCACAGATTTGAAGCTGCAGATTCAAAGCTGCAGATCTGCTGCAGATTCAAATCTGCGCCATCAAATCTTCTGCAGATCCTGTACGTGTGAACGCACCCTATAGTTATATCCAGCTCTTGTCCACTTGTTGTCATTTTTGGCAAGTAGAAAAGTGGAATGAACTGTTTTGCTGATAGGGCAATTCACCTCAGTCTGCCAATTAACCTCATCTTTCCATCAGGAAGGAGTATAAGTTGCTCAAGAGAGACAGTACGAAATAATCTGATAGCTTGAATATTGTTATATTGACTGCAGAACCCTAAGACCCTATTCCACTGAGCGATTATTGGCCACATTTGGCTGATATCGGCTGTTACGGCCGATAATCGTCTCGTGGAATAGAAGGCAACGATCAGCAGACATCGTTCATGTCGGCTGATCGTTGCGTCATTTGTCTTTTAAACATGTTTAAAGACAAACGACTCATACAGCAACAATCTGCTGCTGTCGCTCCATGGAATAGGAGCGTTGGCAGCAGACCGCTGCTGTATGCTATGGACTGCCCGGACAATCTAGCTATCACCCGGACAGCCTTCCCTGCGGCCCCCCCAAACGAGAAGCAAACTAGCGCTAATAGCGCTTGTTTGCTCCTCTGAGTCAGCCCGTGGAATAGCCGCTTTAGTATGTGTGATTTGAGTTTATGGCGTTTATGGCTAACAACTAGAGATAAGCGACCTTACAATATTACCGAAGCAAAGCTCTTCTTTAACACAGCAGTCGGCTTATCAGCTGGCTGCCTTTTAACTCTGTGCTGCTCCGCTCTGGGTGCCTGGAAAAGCTGGATACAGTCCTGGGAAACCTCTCCCATGTCTGGATCCACCTTTCCAGGCACCCAGAGCAGAGCGGCACAGGGTTCAAATGCATCCGGCTGATAAGCCGACTGCTGAATTAACAAAGCGCCTCTTTTTATTAAAGGGGTACTGCAGGCTGGAGTCATTTTTAGTGTACGGCCAGGGAAGGGGTGGATATAGAAGCCTCCGGTCACTTACCTCCCTGGCTCCAGTGCCCCGTTCTCCCGTCCGGCTGCCGCTTCCTGGTCTGAGCTCTGGCTTGAGACGTGATGTCTCAAGGCAGCTCAGCCATTCAGCGGTTGTAGCAGAGTCCTGCCTCAGCCGCTGAATGGCTGAGCTACCTTAAGACGTCACGTGAAGCCGTAGCTCAGACCAGAAAGCGGCAGCCGGATGAGAAAACAGGACGACGAGATCTGGGACCCGACGCTGGAACCGGGGAGGTAAGTGACCGGCGGCTTCTATATCCACCCTTGTCCTGGGACCCCATCCCAGAGTACCTCTTTAATACTCTAAATTTTTTCCTATCTACTAACAATGTCTCTTGTTGGTCGTAATTCTTAATTAACTGCTGCATTTTGGTGCCTAAAAAGCGGCCAAAAAAAGACATTGTGGAACATAGCCTATAAGTGGTATTCCACCTAAATACCATTTCTAGCTTTAGTGTAAAGAGTCCTTGTTATATCCATATTATTATTCGTAGTACGCAAATAAGTGAGACATTGTTCATTATCTCGTAAAAGAGCAAGCTTTCCTTCTAGCTTTAAGAAAACTTTCTGTCAGCGCCACAATAGTTAAATGTAGACTTTAGCAGAGTAGAAACTTAGACCTGGTAAAAGTGACCTTGTTATATGATAGAGAGAATCATACAGAGACAGATAGTGCCTCCTGAGATCAAGTGGAGTGATGCGTATCAAGTGAAGACACTAAAGATTTATTGTGTGTGGCAAAAGAAACACAGATCTTTCCTTGTGCAGTAAGTGCTTCTGACATCGTACACAGTTAAGCTTGATTGGACATTGTGGGCCTGAAAGCATTAAGTTATAGCAAAAAATACATCTTTACTTGCTCTTTTTAAAGGAGGAAAGTGAGCTTAGAAACCTGAATGGAAATTGAGACTGAAAAATAATCACTGACATTTCTAAATAGTAATCGAAAAGGATTTGGTGGAAAATTATATTTTATCATGTAGGGGAGTTGTGTGTCATTCTATTGTGTAATGTTGAGTAGCTATTTTTAACAATGTATTTCTAATTTTCCTTAACCTCTTAACGAAGATAATGGGTATACCCGTGATGATGTGGGTAATAGGGCTCATGACGTGACAGCAGCCGGGAACCGCAGCTGATTGCTGACATGGACCGACCATCCATTCCAGCTATTTAATCATTTAAATGCTGCTATCAAAACTGACAGTGGCATTTAAATAGTCTTCACAAACCTGCATTGGTGGTCGGAGGTCATAGAAGCCCAAGGCTTTACCTAGGCAATTGCCTCAGCCTGTGTTCAGCAGCAATCAAGCAATCAATGATATAACGGATCAATTATATATATGTATGTGTGTGTGTGTGTGTGCTGCATTTATCCCTATGAACAATCAGTGTATTGCTCATAGAAGTCCCCTAGGGTCTAAGTGTAAGTGTAAAAGAAAAAAACATGTAAAAAATCACATCCCATAATGAACATTTAGCTTATAGCCTCTTTCTTATATTTTTTATTAAAAAATATAAAAAAATAATAATAAACATATTTTGGTATCACTTGCATGATCGCCTGAACTATTACACATATATCACACTGTTAAATACTATATCGCATTCCATATGTTACCTGGTAAGCGGCACAAGCGTAAAACCCGAAAGTAAAAAATTTAAGATTTTTGGTAAATTGAAGAAGTGTGCTACCAATAAAAAGTACTAAATGACGTCTCAAATAGACCCATAGACCAAAAAACAAGAATGTTTTATGGATCAGCATAGAATAACCTTTAGCACATTAATAATTTTTTTTTAAGTTAAAAAGTACTTAAATAAAATAAAAGCTATATAAATTTGGTATCTTTGTAATCATACTTGCGGGACATAGATAACATGTCAGTTTTATCACGTGGCAAATGGTGTTAAAAATTAGCTTTTTCAATTACACTGCGCAAATATTTTTTTTTGTTTTGGGCCACAAGTTTGCAGCCTTTAGAGCAGCAATCTCCTGATATGTTTTGTTGCAAAAAATTTTGCACAGTTAGTGCTAGTGATCTGTAGTCTTTGTGTTCAATATTTGTTCAGTAGCTCCAATCACTTTCTTAAGTTTGTTTGCCCAATTTGCCTTGATAAATGTTTTTTTTTTTAATAATTTTAAAATGTATGTATCTATATAACTATTTTCCATTTATATTTTTACAATGGAGCTCCTCCTCTTCCAGCAGTATCCTAGTGGGACTTTCACAATTCAACCTTATATACTTTACATCTGCTTGATAATGTTACGGCATTTATATTTTATATACAAATGAACTTTCACTTAGTACTGTATATTAGCTTCTTTTTAAAGGAAACTAAATTATTAAGGGCAGTTTTCACCCACTTGGTTTGTGAATGTGACTCTTTTTTTTTCTTTTTGGTTGACTGGAATCAAGAGTTTATCATGCATAAAGAACTATAGATTTCTATGGTAATTTAAAATTCTCCAAAGACATAAAGTGAAACATTGGCAGCACTTCAAGTAAAACATACAAATGAAATGTATGACAAAACTTTGATAATGACTGTTCTTCTAAGCCCTAGTGTGACCAAAATAAGGAATAACGCCAATGGAGGGTAGAACAAGTTCAAGGTGTAGAGTTCAAATAAAATGGAAGTGTTTACTCCATTGTACATAGTGCAGGATAGCAATTGATGCAAGAAATTATCAAGTTTTACAGATATGTTTGATGGGAGCTCAATTTTCTTTAACTTATTTTCCAACTTTGTGCTGCAAGAATGACCCAAAGTTTCATTACAAAAACTGGCCCTCTAAGCTTCATAAAAGGCTACTTGGGCTGATTTCATTACAATGGGGACCTATACAAATGCCAGTGACCATGCCAATTTGGATGAAACCTACTCTAAACCTTACAAGCTGTTGGTGGAATATACAAGGAATATCCATTCTATGACACTTAAAGGCCTACATATAGCTAGTGCTGGTGCTCAGTGTCAGCATTCTAACTCCACATTTATATTTGTATAAAACAGATTGGGGAAATATGGGATTTTTAAGCATGTAGAAAAGGCTGTCATTAAAGCAAAATAGTAAAAAAAAATGGCAATATAGGTTATACATGCAAACAATAGATTTCCATAGTGGCCTTCAGAATCAAGTCTGTCCCCTGCCTGCGACATCACTGAGGGGAGGAGATCTCGACACTGGGGGCCAAGGACTCACCTCCAGAGCCCCAAACTTTTACAGACTGACAATATTGGGCACCCACCTAAAAATAGAGTCAAATTTAAAGTGGGGAAAAAGTTAGGAAACACCCTTTCCTGTACATTTACTTGTAGAGAAACCAAAAGAGAAAAGAAAAAAAATCCTCCTACACCTCTTAAAAGCTAACCCATCTCTCACCTTAGTTCTTGTCATCACTGACAACCATATATGCTGTACATGAGGGGGAACTCAAACTGTCATTGAATGTAATTGAGATGGTGAAAAATTTTGTGGGCGAGCACATGTTGTGATCCTGTCAAAAACTTTGTTGGTGAGAGCCTGTTGTGACCCTCTCTAAAATTTTGTGGGTGAAAGCCTGTTGTAGCCCTCTTAAAAATGTTGAAGGTGGGAGCCTGGGGTTACCCTCTCACAAATTGTTGGCGAGATGGTGGATGCAAGGCATGCATTGGTGTGACCCGCAGGTGCTCACTGAGGAGCACGGCCCTTATCCCAGCAACATGGGTGCCTAACTGACATGTGCCAGCACATGCGGGCAGGTGCTCTGGGGGACACTTACGGGACCAATTGCTATGGCCCATGTGATTAAACCTTTGCCTCTTGCAGCTGATGCTGCAGATCCCTCCCCCTCTGGGTCCAGTCAGCTCACCAGTTGGACCAGTCCCTTCCTTGTCCACTCCCTCCTCACTACCCTGAGAAAGTAGAAAGTGTACGCTTGGGGGATCGGTAGACACGATCTCCTGCAAAGCCTCCTGAGACTCCTTAGTCCTTAGGTTTATGTAACCACAAAAGGGAGACAGTACTACAATTCCACTTGTTGATGTCAACAAGTTTGGTTCAAGATTGCTTACATGTCTCTAATGGGAGAGAATAATGCACAATTCACAATAGTAATGTAGGTATAGATAGAAATGTATTGCATTTGTGTTTATAATTACTCTCGCGCTAAGCTAATAATTTATTAAAACAAATTATTAATTAAAGTTTACCTGTCATTTCAGCAAATGTTTCACATAACATAGTAACGTCAGTGGGGGTTCAGTTGCTGAGACCCTCACCAATTGTTAAAATACCCCTTTGTTTTTGCTTAACTCTCTTTGGTATACTGAACCAGTGGAATACAGAGTCGGTCTGGGTGTAAACATTCAGAACTGCAACGACAAAAACTTTAAACATGTCTCTATGATATTTCAAAGTTTTTTAAACAACATTGGCACTTTAAACATAAGTCATTTGAAAGTCAGTGAAGATTTTTACCATACCTGCTACACAGGAATATCATATGGAAGAGTTGTTAAATTACTGGTTTTGAGCGAAGATGCTCCATCATGGTGCTCGATCGAGTTTTTACCATCAGGTACATCGCTTTAAGTTTTTTATATGAATAGACCGGCATCGGCCCGATCTGGTCTGAAGCACTGGAGACGGGCCTGCCTACCCCCAGTGTGACAAAACCCCTCCCCTCTGTGATGTGGCTTCATTGATTCCAATGGAGCCACGTCATAGAGGGAAGGGGGTGCAGGTGGGCCCGCCTCCAGTGCTTCGGGCCGTGCCAATAGTCGGTAATAGACCAGCGCCATGCGCGAGAATTGGGTTTAAAAAAAAGGCTGTGATACCAGCATCCCCGGCCCGGTCTATTCATATAAAAAACTTAAAGCAGTGTACCTGATGGGACATTTACTTTAAATGGTTTCAGAGCTCCCTGCATCCTCATTCATTATGATGCCCGAAGGTCCGTAACAGTTTAAATACAAATTCTAATTTTGTTTATTTCATTTACACATCCCTTCAAGGGACAAAATATACAAAGATTACATCTAAAAAATGCAATACATGAACAAGGCACCCTCCACTCTCCCGAGCAAAGGGCTCTTGGTTAAATGCTTGAATCTTCCATTGATTTCAATGGGGTATGTTACTCAAATTGAGCACTCAAGCAGTGAAAAATACTCCACTCAAGTAATGAGCACTCAATTATTTCAGTGCTCGCTCAACACTAAATTATTTATGTGAATATTTACCTTTATACAAATACAACACAATTTTGTACATGCATTTTTTTGTTTTTACATTATAGACAGTGACCCGTTCCACAATTGCATGTTCACACTAGGACATGTCTTATTTCTTTGCAGGCCAGATCATGGCCTATTTATGTACCTGTAAAAATTGTGGATGTCTGAATAGGCACATAGAAAACTTTGGGTCCTAAATTTGTTCGTAATTGATAAATTTTACTAACGTATCTTTTTTTACTTGTTTGCTTCATTGAAAATTCTATATTTATGGCTTTTGCATGATCTAGCAAACTAAAATTGCAGAGAAAAATTTCTACCTGCTATGCACCTCCATAACCATTCGCCTCAATTAATGTGGAAAGTGATGTATATCACCATATTGCTTACCTGCAGAATGTTTTAATGGAATATCCGTGTGTTGTACATGAAGAGAGAGACTAAATAAATAAAATATGCTCATTTGTTTTAGAATTTCCATTGTTGACTTGGGAATGGTAAGCTCTCACAAATCTCAGCTTTAACCTTGCCAATTGCTGTATGCCTGTAAGTGCGCTGCAGTTATTTGGAACATTTCTACATTGGCGCTGGCATCCTTTTGCTAGATTACATTTATGCATTAGTACCATCTGTGCTTGCTGCTCCTTCTGCGAGTTAGCCCTGGCCAAATGACTAGCATTTATCTGGAAGTGCATTGAAATAAGTAAAAAAAAAAATTAAAAAAAGAAAAGCATAGATAGCAAGACAGTAAAAGGAGACTGTATGTTCTACAAATGTTGGTTAGTAATAACACAAAGAGGAGCTGGAGAAAAATCCTAAAGTACTAAACATCTGCAGACATTTTTTTCTAATATCGCATAACTTAATAATTGTATCCCAAATGTTTTTTCATGTAAATTCACATAGAAAAATTATACTTTAATTTGAGCATAGTGTCTGAAATATACTAACTTATAGAGGTTGCTATTTTGCCATATGTTTAAAGCAAATGTGTCATCAGGTACATCACTGCTGTTTTTTTTACCTTAATCGATTGGCACCGGCAATAGAGGAAGGGGAATATTGCCCAGCTGGGGGGTGGCGGGCCTGTCCTCAGTGCCTGGGGGCAGTGCTCAGGAAAATGTAGGCGTAATACTTGCTAAAAGGGGTGGGCTTATCTGTCATTTTTTTTTTTTGGCACACATTTCTGGCTTAAAAATAGACCTAGTTAAAGGGAACCTGTCAGCCCAGACAGTGATCCAGAACCCAACCTACCCCAGGATACAGCAGTGTACACTTATTCTCTCCTGGCAGTCTTGCTTATGAGGCCGGTCCCTCCGTGCACAAATTGCCATCGCACTCATTATGGAAATGAGCAGAGATGTGTCCGATGACGATAGAAAATCACTGCTCCGTCCCAAGGTAGCGTTGGTTCAGGCCCACTATCAGGGATATCAGGTTCCCTTTAAAAGTGGTCTAAAAGATGCAGCTTTTTGGCACACTTTTAGACTGTCTAGTCTAATTTAAAACTTTTGTTTTTGTTTATGCTTCCTTATATTCAAAATAGTATCGTTTGAAAGATATAGGCTTACTAATCCCCCATGTGGCTGTTTTGTTTTTATAACCTGTTGCCCTTGGTTATGTCCTGTCTGGGGCGTTCACTATGTTGGGTCACTTATACTCAGTTTAATTACAGTCTCCTGATCTGTCCAGTTAGTAGTGGCAGTGGGTTTTCACTTCAGATGCAAGCAAAGGGGATTATGGGAAAGAAAACAGCAGGAAATACATTTAAAGACTTCTTTTACTTAAGGGCTTTGGCATTAAGGGTTAATTTTGTATTCAGAGAGCTATAATGTTATATGCAGTGCATATAACTTTATTATGAGCTTATTATGAGTTTCTTCTCTTTGATTTTCAAATTTCACAATTTACTGCGTGAAATAAATTACATGTAACCTTTATTCTATGGGTCAAATGATTTCAGAGGGAAAAAAATATATATTAAACTTTTTTGAATAACTGCATTGTGGAGCACACATAAATAGGGATAAACTTTTATTGTTATTATCTGTTAGGGGAAAATAGAAACACAGCCAATCTGTTCTTGTTTTGCTTTAAAAAAATAATAATAATTTTTTTTGTACATTTACTGTATAGTTTAAATGATGTGTTAAGTTTATTATACAGATGATTATGATAATACCATATACAATAGGCATATTTATGTTTTCTTTAATACTAATAAAATGTATTTCTTCTACTTTGTACTTTTAATGCACTTTGTTATTCTTTTGCTTCCACTTGGAAACTTCACATTAGAATCTCCTAATTGCTTATATAATGCTTTGGCACATTCAATATATCAAAACATAATTGTCTGACAGTCAAATAAATAATAAATAAATAAAGGATCTTGGCAGGCTTAGAGCCTTTGTCCACCAGATACCACCTATTAGCGCTCTATGATTGTGTTACTACATGTCTTCAAGTTCCGCACTAAACACTCCCGCCACCACTTCTGAGACAGAGTTATCTCGGCAGTGACAGCCCACTCAGCCAATCACTGTCTGAGATGGGACAGCGCTGTGCCCACTGATTGGCTGAGTGGGCAGCAGCTACTGAGACAAGTCAATCTCAGAAGTGGCAGCAGGATTGTTCAGCAGGGGGACCTGAAGATACCACAGGAGGACAATGGGAAGCGTGACAAGGTAAGAATAGCATCTTTGTTATGTTCTATGGAAGGGCAGCATTAAACGAAAAGTTTTCCATGGCCAATGTACCCTTTTAATTACTTAGATGCCAAGACTGCTATTAATCTACTGCATTTAAGGGGCTAAATGGGTGGAATCAGAGGATTGTCTGATCTCAATAGCAGGTTCTCTACTGTTGAACACAGGTGCTAAGCTCCATGACATAACACTAAACGTTATTGAGGTTTAAGAGGTTGAGGGGTACTTGTCGTTATAACTTTCAAAATCTAAATCAGCAGGGGATTTGATATAAAGCAAGTTTGCAATCTACATTTATTTATTTATTTATTTTATCGTTCTATACTTACTTGTATCAAGGTCCAGACTCCTGAAGGCAGTTTTTTTAGTCTTGTGCTGATTGAAAAAAACAGACTAAACACATGAAGTCTGATCAGTACAGAGTGTCAAAGCTCAATGTGTCTGTCAATCATATGACTGCCTTCTCTGTGAGTGTGCAGATGACCTGGGAAACACAGGACTCCCTAGGGGAGATATATGAAGGTATGTAAATATACACCTGGTGTAAACTGCCCACAGCAACCAATCACAGCTCAGCTTTCAGCTCTGGTAAAATATAAAAGGAGCTGTGATTGGTTGCTGTGGGCAGTTTACACCAGGTGTATATTTACACCCTTTCATGAATCCCCCCCCCCCCCATGTTTAGACACAGAAAGTACTGTGTTTTCCTTGATAATTATAAAAATGAATGTAAATTGTAAATTGCTTTATATTACATCCCCTGCTGATTTAGATTTTGAAAGCTATAATGACAATGACAATCATTAAACACAAGCCCTCTATCTATCTACCTTTCTATCTATCTATCTATCTATCTATCTATCTGCAAACTAAAAATTTAAGCAACTTTGCAAACGTAAATTGGAAATATTTAACCTTTTTGTGACTAGATCTGCTATACCAGTCTGTTTATCCCATGGTTACAGACTGCAAACAACCCTGTGTACCCTGATCCTGCAGTAATGTTTTTCTTCTCTATATACTGCTTTACTGAAGTATGTAGGTTAGCAAAAAGAGAGGATGAAAGAAATAGAATAATATAGAAATAATAGGTTACTCCAACAACATCACAATTCACCCAGAGTTTCACCTTAGGGATATGTGCATGAGTAAATGCACAAAAGTTTTGTGTGTTTTTAATCAATACTTTATGCAAAGTTGCTGGTTCTTGGCACGGACAGAGGTGGCAGCAGAGAGCACTGTGTCAGACTAGAAAGAATACGCTTCTTCCTGCAGGACTAACAGCCACTGTTAAGTCCTGGAAAACTTTATATAAATATTTATGTATAAAACTTTCTAAAACCAGAGTACCTCCTTAAGTTGCAATGTTATTTTATGTTGTAGTGCACTTTAAAAAAAAAATGTGTTTTTGTTCATTTAAATTTGATAAAGGCACCCCTGGCATACAATAGGAGTAGGTGATGGTACCCTGTTGTTTTAGTGGTATAGCCATTCCTATATGTTCATGAGATTAAGAACAGTGTTCCTGGACTATTATCCTGCAGGAGGATTAATAGTGAGTCAGGAAGGGCTTTAATATGGTGCCTTGTATCTTACTAGCCAATAGATGTTTTGATTCTTGAGGTGCTGCCCTGCAACATCAGACGGTAGCAATAGAATATTGTAAGTCTAGGAGACAACTGTGTGGGATCCAGTTCCTCTGTATTGACTTCATATGGTATCATTTTTTTTCAATTACAAGTGGAAGGGGGCAAAGCCAGGAACTTCTCAGCACCCCTTACATACAAACAAGTTGCAAAGCAAGCAGCATCCCTTAATTCCTAGTAGCATTTCCTCCTAGTCTTCCTGTGAATATTATGTGCCTCCTTTTATAATCCCAGTAATGAGTTGAATCCAGCACCTGGGTTGACTTGGGTCAAAGTGAGAATCTGGACTGGCCAAGAAAGGAATGACAGGCCCCACTGCCATAATACCATAAAAATCTCTTTCAAGTGAAAAAAGTCAGGACTTAGACTTGGCTGTTCCAAAACTCGTCTTTAAATTTGGTTCACACACAGTTAAAAGATCAAAATAGGCCCTCCAAAGAAGTGCCTCCCCACACCATTACTGACCCACTGCTAAACCAGTCATGCTGGAGAATGTTGCAGGCATATTCTCAATGGTGCCTCCAGACTCTGTCACGTCTGTCACATGTGCTCAGTGTAAACCTGCTCTAATTCATGAAGAGCACAGGGCGCCAGTGTTGAATCTGCCAACATTGGTGTTTCTGGAAAATGCCAATCGCCCTGCATGGTGTTGAGCTGTAACACAGCACTAACTTGTGGACATGGGGCCCTCATAGCACCCTTGTGGAGTTTCGGACAGTTTTAGCGGACAAATGGATATTAGTGGCCTACTGGAGGTCATTCTGCAGGTCATTGGCACTGCTCCTTCTGTCCCTCCTTGCACAAAGAGGGGATAGTCTTGCAGCCTTAATGTTGCTCTCCTACAGCCCCCTCCATGTCTCCTTGTATCTGCTCCATGCTGTGGACACTGTGCTGAAAGAACACAGCTAACCTTCTTGCCACAGCTAGCATTGATGGGCCATTCTGGATAAGCTGCACTACCTGATAAACTTGTACACATCGTCTCATGCTACCTCAAGGGGTAAGAGCAATGACAAAATGCAGAAGTGACCAAAACCACAGCAGAAAAAAAAATGAAAACAGAGAAATGGTCTGTGGTCACCACCTGCAGAGCTGCTCCTTCATATGGGTTGTCTTGCTTATTGACTATCATTTCTACCTGTTGCCTATTCCAAGTATGCTGAATCCTGAATATGCTCCTCCAGATGCAAGGACAGTGTGAGTTCACCCCAGTAGTAGATGCAGAGGATTTCCAGGAACTCGGTACAGTCCGAAAACTTTATTGAAGTTTCACATAAAATCCTCAAATACAGGCTGCTTATGCGTTCCAATCGTACTCGATCTTAATATTAGCTATCATGCTATGATTGAGATCGAGTATGATTGAAACACGTAAGCAGCCTGTATCTGTGGATTTTTTGGACTGTACCGAGTCGCTGGAAATCCTTTGCATCTACTACTGTTGTCTATTCCACGTGCACAGCAGGAGGTTGATTTCACAAAAGTTGGATTGACTTGGAGTTACATTGAGTTGTTTAAGTTTTCCCTTTATTTTTTTGAGTAGTTTATTTTATTTTTTTCAATGTGTGACATTTTTCTATAGACTTTATTATAGCACATTATTAGATTCTAGATATAGCCGTGGTGTATACCTATTTTACAGTTGTATTATGCTTTTAGTTTACAATCAGATTGATTACTAAGGTACACGTGATGTTGCACAGTATGTGCCCTTTATTGTGCACTTGTGTTTGGTATTTGCAGCCATTGTTTCTATAAACGGCTGATAATAACACTTTGTCTAAGCACTGTAGCTAGTCAGGACATGGGCTAAGCACATGACCAGGGAGGGTTGCATCCCTGTGCCTTATAATGAGTTCCATTCCTCTTTGGAACTGAAGGGATTATGGTAAGAAATGGAGTTTGGCATGGAGATTCTTTAGAGGACCCAGTGGTCAATGTCATTAACTGTGAATTCATTATGACTGAGAAGGATCCATCTATCAGATTACACTGTGAAGGCTTTGTTGATGAAGCAGACAGCTGGATCACAGTGGTATCTAGAGGGTTGTTACATAGAGCATGTGGCCGGCAAGATATATTCCTTTCTTTACCAGTATATTTATGTTTTATATCGCATAATAAAAAGTGTGGAAATGTTCCCTCTTCTCATGTTAAAATATAATTACTTTGCTTCTCCAGCAATTTTTTTGTGAAATTGGCTTCTTAAAGTTACAGTAGCAGAAAAATACTTGGTTGTATAACCCAACTCTCAACTAAGATATAACTTCATACTTAAATATAACTTGATTAAACAGTACGATGCAAGCATGTCAGTCTGTGTGGGGGAAAAAAAACAACAACTCCATAGCTAAAGCAGTTTGGGTTTTGGGGAAAAAAAGTTACCAGCACCTCAGTTGAGATTGCTGTAGGACCCCTTCAGCCCCCCCCCCCCCCAGCTCTATATGCACACAGTGATTCTTTTACGATATCTGGCTGTGTTCACACAACATTTTTTTTTTTACGTAAAGAACGGACACTGATTATAATGGATTCAGCGTCCATTCTTTACTGCAGGGGCGGCTTTACATTGAAGTCAATGCAATGCCGTCCACTGTATGCACACATTGTTATTTTGTGGCTATGTTCGATTTTGCAATTTAAAATAACGACCGCAATTTAACTGACTGCAATGCAGTGCAGTCAATGGAAAGACGGACGTCCAATGCACACAATGTATTGATTAATGGACATTTTTACCGCAGACGTCAAAATAATAAACATGATCATTATTTTCTGACATCTTTTACAAACAGCCGACATTTTTTATTAGTAGTTCCCACACATTTTTTTCTTTTTTCACTGTTCTTTCTCCGTTTTTACTATTAAATTCAATGGACTTTTCAATGAAGACACACCCAAAGGCCAATTGGCAATTGGCTTATGATCATCATAAGCGGCCGTCTATATTATCAGTTGACCGTCTTCCGCCGATATGTCCCTGAAGTGTGAACATAGCCATAGGCTGTATCCATTTCTTCCAGGCAGCCTTAAGGCTGCATCCAACTTCTTTAGCCACCCATTATCAAATGCCAAACGATTGGACTCGGGCATGCTTGATTTACACTCATCTCTAGTCCATTGTTAATTGGCAGAACACGGATGCACCATCTGTGTGTCGCCCATTTTTGTTTTCTTTAATAAAGCATTGCCTAGCAATCCATACTGCCTATTACGACTAATACATATTGTATATTTTATATTTCGAAAAAATTTTTTAATGTTGTAGAAAATTATGCAGTACATAAGAAGTATATTCATCCACACTTTTCTCTAGTGGAGTGTTTCCAAACAACTTTATGTATTCATGGCATAAAGAGGGATCTTAACACTGTATGCTCAGCTTGTTGAAGAATATTTACGAGGTGAGTGTAATATTGCAAGAGTTACAGCACTGAAATACATCCTAAGCCAGTAAAGGAGCCCAGGAATGTTAATGCCAGTAGAATTTTAATGCCCTGCAGCCGGGGAATATGACACTCATTCTTTTATGCTTTTTAAACTTGCATTGGTGAGTGAGAGTGGATAGCTGTTGTCAGACTCCAAATGTTTCCACATGGCCAAGGCCTGAACGCTTAACCTGGAACGGATGTGTCAGCACACACTGATGTGCCGTTAGCACTGCAGGATAAAGAATGTTGTGAGAACTTGCTGTAGTTCTAGAATAAACATCAACTGTTATGTGGTATTTATAGTGCAGAAGCACGTGCAGAGCAATGTAATAGTGGCAATATCAAACCTATAGTATTTGTAGCCATATAGAAAGCACCTTCAATAATGGAGACTTAGTAGCAGAATTATTAACTCTTTTGCAGGGATATGTTGTGTGACTCTTTAAAGGGGAACTCCAGTGATCAAGTAAAAAAATAAAATGCACAAAAATAATATAGTAATGATAATTTAATAATGTACTTACCTAATCCTCACCGATTTTTTTAACACCTTTACAACTTGTTTACGCTAATCCTAGCCTCAGATTCAAACCTTTACAAATGTTCTCAGTTGTAAATCATGACACCTGGCCGGGAAACTATCTCCCAGCATGCATTGCATCTCAGAGCCAACTGCCAGGTACCCTTCCCTTTCTTGTAGTATCTGCCCACATCTGCTTCTGCTTTACACAGTAAACACAGTATCTATCTTTGTATCTACTTACATTAGAGCGAGAGAGATGAAACAACAGTGTCTCCTTTCCCCTATACTACTCAGTAGAGGCTGTTGTTTCCCTGTTCTTGGCGTGGTGATCACTGTGTGATGTCAGTGGTGGATGAGGTTACAGATGATATGTTACACTGTGGAGACAGAGTGGAGACAGAGTGTACTAGGCACTGAGCATATTTAGCAGCTTCAGGGTGTGAGTCAGGATGTGCTGCAGATAAACAGACCAATTCATATAATAGAAACCTATTACGCACAAGCTTAGATTATTTGTAGGGATTGAATAGGAAAATATTTCTTAACCAGAGTTCCCCTTTAGGCCTTTGTTCACACCAGTAAAAGCAGGTCATAAATAATGAGTGTGTTTATTATTTTGATAATCATACTCAATCAACTATAGCTGTGATTCTATAGATTGTGTGCAATGCTGTCCAGTTTCTCATTGACTTGGAGCACATTATTTTACTAAAAAACATTTTTATTTTTTTATATTTTATTTTTATTCATTGAATAGCGGCCATAGAAAACTGACATGTCGGTTTCTCTCTGCGACGACAGGGATCCCAGCCGGAGTGTATACTAATCCCTCAGCCTTCAGCACAACGTAAGTTCCTTACTAATCACGGCCGTTGCAACAACGGCCGTGATTAGTAGGGAACTTACGTTGTGTGAACATAGCCTAAAACTTATTTACATGTATTTCCCTCAAAATTTGCAGCAGTTCTGTTTCATTTTTTGTGCACCTTGAAAAAAATTACTATTTTTTTTTCAGATTCAGGTGCAAAAACAGATTCCCTTTTCATCATAGTTCATTAAATTGGCATTTTCAAATTTTTCCTCCTAAGGCCCTCAGTTACTAGACCCAAACTAGAGTTACGCATGAGATGCAAAAAACAAAGACCTGTGACCTAACCCCTTAATGATCGGCCTAAAAAAACCAATGCCCTTTTTTTTTTTTAAAGCTGACCTGTCTTTTTTTAATGCAGCTATAGCTCTGTGATGCTAACTTAGAATTTTCTGCCGTTACCACAGGTAAACGGCGTGATAGCTTTATTGCCAGCGTAGTGATGCAT
>NC_091460.1:106999312-107046812 GCF_027789765.1 Dendropsophus ebraccatus
CAGCTTTTATGTTTTCATGCATTTTTTTTTATGTTGCATTTTTTATATTACTAGTCATGTGATTCAAGGATTTCTCATGGAGAATGTGAAATGACGCCACAAAAAAGCCACCAAAAACATGCATTATTGATAGGATGCTGCATTTGTAAAAAAAAACTTTTACGTTCACGCATGCATTTTTTAAATAGAAAACAATTCATCAGGATGCTGCATTTTTGAAAAACTTTCCCTGACTAAAAAAAACCTGACAAAAAAAAATCTAAATAAGTTTTCTTTCCCTAAAAATATCATATGTAACTTCATCTATAAAGGAGGAAAAAATATACATATATAGTTCCATTTTGTATCTACACCTAGTTTAAACCCAGCAAAAAGCTGATTCCAGCCTAACTTCATTCATTTGCAGCTTGCCTTTCTGTTAACACCTCATACACAGAGGTGATCCAAAGTGAAAAATAATAATAAGAATTTTAAAATATTAATTGTTTTCTCTTCATTTAACTCAGTATTTATTTTACTGACAGATATGCTTTGAGCTCCTTTTTTTCTAAATCCTTTAGTATTTTGCCATACATTATTTGAACGTATCCTCAGTGTGGTCATCAGTAATTTATAAAGTTGTCTGTAATACAGATGTTATATGAATATGCATCAGTATTTCTCATCTGTTTTCCCAGACTACATTGGCTTCCTTGGTGAAATTACAACTGTCACAGCCCACCTAGCAAATTTACTTTTCAGGCTGCATATAGAAATATGACTGAAGAAACATATGAACATGCGAGTTCCCTGAATATGGTAAATGAGGTTAACCTTAGGTTACATTCACATGGGGCAGAGTTGTTGCAGGAATTTCTTTAACTATGCCACACATCTTGATGGAGTTGTTACTGCAATATGCGCATAGATCCTTACAAACTCCTTTAGGATATGTTCAAACATAGTATATCCATCAGTCTTATGAACAGTATTTTTTCAACCAAAACCAGGAGAGGGTTGAAAACACAGAATGGCCATGACCATACAACATGAATTTTCGGTAGTTTGCCTTTTTTTTTGTAAAGCTGTCATTTTGCGCTCAAAAGCCTGACCTTATTTTAAAACAGCCCCATTGTTTCTCAAATTAAAAGCCATTGTTTAGAAATAATGGATGTTATTTGGGTGCAGACTGACTGAGGTCCAAAGGAACCAAAAATGGTCATTGTGTGGCTGTGGCAAAACGGTGCAAATCTTTTCATTTTTTTTTCCCTGTTGATTCCACTCCTGATCTTGGCTACAACTACGGTCCAAAGTACTGACAGAAATACTGACCAAAATACAATGTGTGAATTAAAATGATTTCAGCTGTCCATCTTAAGTTCATCTTTTTATTCATCTTAAGGCTATGTTCCCACACAGTATTTTTGCTCAGTATTTTCCAACCTAAACCAGGAGTGGATTGAAAACACAGAAAGGCTATGTTCACACAACGTCTTTTCATCTCCGTTTAAAATGACGTCCGTCATTTTGAGGCTAGAATAACGGACGTTATTTAGCAGCCTTACCTCCCCTTAGTGTACTGACGGGTGTTTGTACATTATACTAGTTTGGGGTTACTAATTGGACTTTGGCTGTGGCTTAATTGAAAAGTCCATTGAATTTAATAGTAAAAACTGAGACATGACGGTGACAAAAGGAACTACAAATAAAAAACGTCTGCTGTTTGCAAAAGCCATCCGAAAAAATAATGATCATGTTCATTATTTTGACACCCGCAGCAAAAACATCCGTTATTCAATATGCTGTGTGCATTGGACGTCCGTCTTCCCATTGACTTCGATGCATTGCATTGCAATCAGTAAAATCTCGGCAAAAACGGATGTTATTTTAAAAATTAAAATCGGACGCCTTTTTAATGTTTTTGACATGTTTTGGCTATGTTCACAGACTGTGGAAATTTAGTGGATGGCCGTCATTTAATGGCAAATAACGGTAATTATTTGCCATTAAATGGCGACCATCCAATAAATTTCCACAGTGTCTGAACATAACATTTCTGTGTTTTCAGTCCACTCCTGGTTTTGGTTGCAAAATACTGATGAAAATACTTACCAAAATACTCAGCAACAATACTCTGTGAAAACATAACCTGATCCAAAAAAAATAGCAAGTGTGAATTCCTTGAGCTTGAGCAAAATTTGTACCTGATCTTAGGAAAAGGGATTGGTGGTTAAGCTTTATTCACACATGCAGTTTTGATGCCGTTTGTGAAGCAAAGTTGCTGTATAAATAATATTTTGCTCATAAAAACAACTTATTATATTAGTTGATATGTAAAATGATGTGTAATTTTACTTAGATAAATCTGCCCCCCATTTTACATAGATAAATCTGCCACCAATTCTACCTCACTTTTTGATTTTTATTTGGATGTTGGATGCAATTTGTGTCAAGTCTGCATCTAATGGTCCTTTTACACACACAGATACCAATTTATCTGACAGATTTTTGAAGCCAAAGCCAGGAACAAACTATAAACACAGAATAAGTCATAGGAAAGGCTAAGATTTCTCCTCTTTTCAAATCCACTCCTGAAGGAACTTGCACAAATTATTTTAAACATATCATCATCATTTCACAGTTCACATGAATTCAGCTATGTTTTTATCACTATTCTGAACAATAGGCATATGTCATTTAAAAACATTGGGATTTATTTTATGTATTTTCAAAGCTGGTAAATATGCCATAAATTCCAAGTATTTTTTAAGTTTTTTTGTTTTTTTTTTAAATCAACTTCTGTTGTTGTGTTTTTTTTTTTTTATTAGCTACAGCATTTAGAAGCCTATAGAAAAAATCCAGAAAATACTAAAACTAAAAAAAGGCGAAAACACTAATGGGCCTATTACATCGGTCGTTTAAAGGAGCAAATAAGCGCTCTCAGCGCTCGTTTGCTCCTCGTTCCCCGCTCGCTGCCACCGCTATTCAACGCGGCTGCAGCGGGCGGGTGAGTGCAGGAGGGGGCGGCGGGGAACTGCGGGGGGGCTGCCCGGGGTATCGCTGATCGTCCGGGCAGCCCATAGGATATAGCAGTGTCTGCTGCCGACGCTCCTATGCAATGGAGCGACGGCAGCAGAACGCTGCTATATCAGTCGCTTGTTTTTCAACATGTTGAAAAACAAGCGACTGCAACGATCAGCCGACATGAACGATGTCGGCTGATCGTTGCACTCTATTCCACGGGACGATTATCGTCCGTAGCGGCCGATATCGGCCGAATACGAACGATAATCGTTTCGTGGAATAGGGCCTTAAGCGGTGTATAAAGATTTTTTACTGGTTTTCTATAGACTTGAAAGAGGTTTTACGGCCCCTGTGTAAACATTTATATACTGCCAGTCCAAGAGGGGGGGGCGGCTGTAGAAAAAATAAACATATTTACCTAGTCGCAATCTCCGGTTGCTCCTTTATTCTGTTTGCTTATATCCAGTCCTACTTTTTCCTGCTTCCAAGATGAACCTTTAGGAGCAGGACCTGAGTTGCTTGGACCTGTATTTGCAAAGGAGGCAGATCCTAAAGGCCCTATTCCACCAACAGATCTGACGACAGATTATCTGCCAAAGATTTGAAGCCAAATCCAGGAACAGACTATAAACAGAGAACAGGTCATAGAGGAAAGACTGGATTTCTCCTCTTTTCAAATCCATTCCTGGGTTTGGCTTCAAATCTTTGGCAGATAATCTGTCGTCAGATCTGTTGGTGGAATAGGGCCTTTAGTCTTTTAAGACAATACATAAGTACATAAGTCTTTCTAGCCACTCTGCCATAAAGCCTACCTGGAGGAGTGCTGCAGTCATGGTTGCCTTTCTGGTAGTTTCTACCTTATGAAAACAGGCTCTTTGGAGCTCAACCAAAGTGACTATTGGGTTCTTGTAAACCCTGCACCTCCACTCCGGATCATAGGTATTTGGCACTGGTCGAAAAAGGCTTCAAAGCTACAATAATTCAGTTTAATCTTTTAATAAATTGTTTGTCATTATTGGATATTAAGAGCAGGATGATGGGGGCACAACAATGAATTTGGCACAAAAATGTGGATAAACAGAAACATAAGATAAGATTTATCAATCTGTCCGAGACAAAAATGTGTCTCACATTGCACATAGCAACCAATCACAGCACATTTGGACAAAAGTTAAAATATGATTGGTTGTTATCTGTGTAAGACAAACGTAAGAGACATTGCTGTCTCAAATTTTGATAAATGTGGGCCAAAGGGTCTTTATCCCCCGCATGCCTCTTAGTAAATCCAGCCTGCCCTGCAATATTGGGAGCAGGTATAGATTTGTGTTATGATTTCCACCTACAAGCAGACATGAATCATGTTAAATCAGGTGTAGTAGGAGGCCATCTATCCTCCATGACTTGCCGCTCCCCCCACAAATCAGTCAGGCGAGTAGGAAATACGGCTTGCATATGCCGTGAAAAGTGGCAAATTTGCCCCTCTTCTGTGGGGTATGCTAGTGGCGCATGTTGATAAGTGACCCCCAAGTGTTGTGCAGGTGCACAGCAGGGCTCAGAAGAGATGGAGCACCTTTTGGATTTTGTGCCAGTTGTCAATCCATCACCGTCAATTAGTTGTGTGTTGGATTGACAGATGATACAAAGACGCTGCCAACTAATGTGACCAACAGTGACGAAACTGATTGATGTTAACAACTATCATGGACTGACGCTAACAACTATAACTGTAAACTCCTATATTGACCAATACCAGCCTGTCCCTGGCTGAAAAACTATTATTTCCTACAAAAACGGACCAAACTATAACGTTAAATCATATAAACATCTTTACTAATCAACAATTTTAAAATACATAATGTAGATGAACTGGTTAAAAAAGAGCCAATGGCCGTACACACAAATAACAACCACCCACAGGACAAGTAAATCAATCAGTAAAGAAACAGTATAGTGTAACAGTAAGCATTGGATCAAGTTAAATATTGCACAGTGGACTATATTCCAAGAGACACATTGCATGAACCCCCAGCCTTTAGGCTATGTTCACACTGTGTATGTTTCCGGCCGTAGTGCGAACCGCGAATATACGCACGTAGTTTTGAGGTTGATGCGTTCGCTTGAAAGTATACGATATACGCCCGCACAATGCACACTACGTATGAGCTTACGGCTGGATCGTATACGGCGCCGTGAAAAATGAACAAGACCATTGTTTGAGGACGGAAATGTTGAAACTCACGGCCGTGGATTTTCCATGCGGTCCCGTACGAAGTACTTATTTCAGCCAAATTTAACTTGATTTTTCGATCCAAAAGGTTCTGTGTGGTTTACGGGGCTGGGCGAAGATTTCCAAGTAAATTACCTGTTTCAGATCGCTTCGAAACAAGCTAGGGAAGCATAACTGTACTATGTACGCGGTTCGTATGCATCCGGCCGCATGTCGGCTGAACCCGAACGCTCGGCATCGGATTACCGCTGTCTGCCCGCTCCGTGCAGCGGCCGGATACAGCGGGAGGAGCGCCTGGAAAACTGGGATACAGCCTATGGCTATGGCTGTATCCCAGTTTTCCAGGCGTTCCTCCCGCTGGATCCGCCCACTGCATGGAGCGGGCAGACATCGGTAATCATTGCGGATGGTTCGGGTTCGTACGAACTCGGTTCGTACCATCCCTACCGCGGACGTCAAAATAATGAACATGAACATTATTTTCGGACGTTTTTTGCAAATAGCGGACGTTTTTTATTAGTTGTTCACACACAGTTCTTCTTTTGTCACCGTTCTTTCTCCGTTTTTACTATTAAATTCAATGGTTTTTCAATTAAGCCACAACCAAAGGCCAATTAGTAACCCCAAACTAAAATAATGTGCAAACACCCGTCATTGCATTAAGGTGATGCCAGGCTTCGAAAAACCGTTTTTTTAGACTCAAAATAACGGACGTCATTTTAACCCTTTGAGGACCCGGCCCAAAATGACCCAGTGGACCGCGCAAATTTTGATCTTTGCGCTTTCGTTTTTCCCTCCTCCCTTTTAAGAGCTCTAGCACTTTTTGTTTTCTATCTACAAGGCCATGTAATGGCTTGTTTGTTACAGGAACAGTTGTACTTTGTAATGGCATCATTCATTTTACCATAACATGTATGAGAGAATCCCAAATATGTTATTTATGAAGATATAAATTGGTGAAATCGTAAAAAAGAATGCAATATGGTAACGTTTGGGGGGTTCCTGTGTCTACGTAATGCACTATATAGTAAAAGCGACATGGTACCATTATTCTATAGGTCAGTCCGAACACAACCATATGCAGGTTACACAGATTCTCCAATGTTATATATTTTTTTTTTTTATGAAATCCTTTTTTTGCCAATTCATTATTAATAAAATGGGCCTATTGTGACGCTTATAACGGTTTGACTTTTTTACCTATGGGGCTCTATGGGGTGTCATTTTTTCCGCCATGATCTCTAGTTTTTATTAATACCATATTTGTGAAGATCGGATGTTTTGATTACTTTTTATTAATTTATTTTTATATATATTGTAACATCAAATCGGTAATCCACGCATAGGCATAGCATTGATCAGTGTGATCGGCGCTCTGCTCAGCAGATCGCCGATCGGACCGCACGGAGGCAGGTGAGAGACCTCCGGCGGTCCGATACAACCATCGGGACCCCCGCAATCGCACTGCGGGGGTCCCGATCGGTAAGTGACAGGGGACTCCCCCTGTCACTTGCACTTAAACGCTGTGGCCGAGCCGTGATCGCGGTATTTAAGGGGTTAATGACATGCGGCAGCGTGATCGCTTCAGTGTGTCATTACCGGTGAGGTCCCGGCTGCTCACTGCAGCCAGCCCCCACCTCCTATGAAGCGCGCTCCGCTCCGGAGCGCTCTTCATAGCGGGAGAACCACCCAGGACGTACAGTTACGTCATGGGTCATCTGGTGACGGACTTTTATGACGTAACCCTACGTCCAGGGTCGTCTAAGGGTTAAACGGAGCTGAAAAAAACGTTGTGTGAACATAGTCGCCATCTGCAATTACTACCTGCACTTTAAAGGCTGGGGGTCCATGCAATGTGTCTCTTGGAATATAGTCCACTGTGCAATATTTAACTTTATCCATTGCTTACTGTTTACACTATACTGTTTCTTTACTGATTTACTTGTCCTGTGGGTGGTTGTTATTTGTGTGTACGGTCATTGGCTCTTTTTTAACCAGTTCATCTACATTATGTATTTTAAAATTGTTGATTAACCCCTTCGGGACCAGGCTAATTTTCGTTTTTGCGTTTTCGTTTTTCCTCCTTGTCCTTAAAAGGCCATAGCACTTGCATTTTTACACCTACAGACCCACATGAGCCCTTATTTTTTGCATCACTATTTGTACTTTGCAATGACAGGCTGAATTTTTGCATAAAGTATACTACGAAACCAGAAAAAATTCAAAGTGTGGTAAAATTGAAAAAAACAAAAACAACGCATTTCTTTTATTTGGGGGGAATGTGTTTTTACGCCATTCGCCCTGGGGTAAAACTGACTTGTTACGCATGTTCCTCAAGTCGTTACGATTAAAACGATATATAACGTGTATAACTTATATTGTATCTGATGGCCTGTAAAAAAATCAAACCATTGTTAACAAATATACGTTCCTTAAAATCGCTCCATTCCCAGGCTTTTAGCGCTTTTATCCTTTGGTCTATGGGGCTGTGTGAGGTGTAATTTTTTGCGCCATGATGTGTTCTTTCAATCGGTACCTTGATTGCACATATACGACTTTTTGATCGCTTTTTATTACATTTTTTCTGGATTTGATGAGACAAAAAAATGCACAATTTTGCACTTTGGGATTTTTTGGCGCTGACGCGTTTACACTGTGCGGGATCAGGAATGTGATTAATTAATAGTTCGGGCGATTACGCACGCGGCGATAGCAAACATGTTTATTTATTTATTTATTTTACTTTTATTTATAACCTGGGAAAAGGGGGGTGATTCAGACTTTTATTGGGGGAGGGGGCTTTTTACTAATAATAACACTTTTTTTTTTTTTTACACATATACTAGAAGCCCCCCTGGGGGACTTCTAGTATATGCACTCTGATCTCTCATTGAGATCTTTGCTGTATAGACGAGTCCCCGGCCGGCATCAGACAGGGAGATCGCTCCTCCGGGACAACGTCACTAGACACCAGGGATAAGCTGTGTCCGGTAATTGGATGCAGCTGTCATGTTTGACAGCTGCATCTGATTACTGTATCGATCGGACCGTGCCCGCTAATACCGGCAGTCCCGGGCTACAAGCGGCACCCGGGACCGCCGCGGTTCAGAGCGAGGTCGCCGCACGGCCCCGCTCTGAACGCCTGCACCCGCGCGAGGATGTACAGTTACGTCCTCGTGCGGGAAAGGGTTAATAAAGATGTTTATATGATTTAACTTTATACTTTGGTCCGTTTTTGTAGGAATTAACAACTATAAAAGACTGTTGCTAACAATTATGACGGACTGTCACTAACAACTATGGTGGACTGATGTTAACTAAGACACAATAATGGTACCAAACTATGAAGGACTAACACAACTATGATAGACTGTCACTAACAACTATGACTGACTGATGCTAACAACAAATATAATAAACATGTTCATTATTTTCGGACGTCTTTTGCAAACAGCGGACGTTTTTATTAGTTGTACACACACAGTTTTTCTTTTGTCACCAGCAGCCGTCATTGCACTAAGGGGAGGCCAGACAGCTAAATGACATCCGTTATTTTAGACTCAGAATGACGGCGTCATTTTAAACGGAGCATAGAAAACGTGTAAACATAGCCTAATGGTGACAACTATGACAGACTGATATGATGAGTTTAACTATAAATCAACACTTACTAACCCAACGAGACAACAACGGACAACAAATTAAACAGGGGTGACCAACCTGCGTCCCTCCAGCTGTGACAATTTTACAACTTCTGGCTTGCCCGGATAGTCTGGGAGTTGTAGTTTTTTCACAACTAGAGGGTTGGAATCCAGGGTGTTATCTGGAGTTATTTGTGCTGTTTTTACTGAAGGGGGGGGGGGGGTGGGTACAGAACACCAGCTCTGATCTCACTTCAACAAGAAATCAGAGCCGGTAACCAAAAAGTCAACCAAAAAATCACAGTGTGTGAACATAGCCTTAGCATGTAACAGCTTCCATATGTATTCCTAGTTTAATTCCCTCCGTCTGGTTACAGTTAAAATCCAAATAATTTGTCTTTCATTCTAATTTCAGTTTATTTTTAAAATTTACAAACTTTGAGCTGTTTATAAAAACAAACAAGAACAATATAGACAGTTTAACACAATATAACAAGGGGTTTCTCCAAATTTAACACACAGGGCCATTTTTAATAAATTTTTCAACCTCTTTATGACAAGTATCAGCACTTTTTCTGTACTGCCCTGCTACTGTACAAACATAATGCATAGCTAGACGCCAGACTCTGGCAGGTTCTTGAGGAATTTTATCCTATTCCACAGGGTCAATGTCTTTCTGTTCACTAATAATGTTGGATTTGCGTGCTTTAACGGCATTCTTCAAATCCCATCTAAAATTTTCTATAGGGCTGGAGTCAAGCAACTGTTATGGCCACCCCAGTATTTTCCAGGACTACTACTGAAACCAAGCCTCTATGCTCTTTGGGGTACTCTTGAATTAATTGTCCTTTCCAATGATTCCCAAGCTTCAGCTTCCTCACAGAGGGCATGGCATTTCCTCATAGGATTTCCAGATACAGGATTGAAATCAATTCATATATTATTTGTGTTGTTATTGTTTGTTTTACAATTGGCTTTTTGACAACTATACCAAATTTGCAATGGTGGTTGATCAATTTTTCCTGCAATTGTATATATACGAAGTGTTCTTGACTTTACAAATCTTTACAAATTTCTAGTTGAAAACACAGTGAATTCTTGATTCTATTTCAAAACAATCAATTAAACATTATTTTTTATTAAAATAAATGCTATAATAAAACAACAGTATTTTTAAACATTTCTACATAGCAGTAAAAGTGTCTAACATTACCTGGTAGTTTTCAGTAGGGCATTTATACCACATACTTTAGGCTGGTATTTGCTGTTTAACTGTACTGCTAAATATATTTGATTATGGGATAAACGACACTAATCTCCTGTAGTAAAGTCGCAATTTACAATTCAGCATCACACTTCATAAATGTCATATAAATTGTAAAGCAGAAATATGCAGGTCTAAGAAAGGAAACTATTTTTTTTTTTAACTATAAGTGGACATATAATATAAAAGTATTGGGGGGAGGGTAAAACCGGGACATCTAGACCTAATTTTAAGCAATCGCCTAGGTAACAGTCATCCTGACATAGTATATTTTCATAGATCCTTAATTGAAATATTTATACAAAAAACACTAAATAGCTATGTTCACAAAACATTTTTCTTGTCTGTTTATAATTTTTAAAATGACATCCATTATTTTGAGTATTGGCCGCCCGTCAGTGTAATAGGAGCTGCTGGTACATTATTCTAGTTTAGGTGGAATGATTGGCCTTTGGGTGTGTCTTTAACCCCTTCAAGACCAAGCCTATTTGCACCTAAAAGACCAGGCTCATTTTTCAAAATCTGACCTGTCTCACTTTATGCGCTTATAGCTCAGTGATGCTTTAACATATGCTAGCGATTCTGAGATTGTTTTTTTCGTCACATATGGCACTTTATATTAGTGGCAAAAATTAAAAAATTAGCATTTTATGAACTTTGAAATTCTCTGCTTCTAAAAAAAGAAAGTCATATCACATAAATTAGTTACTAAGTCACATTACCGATATGTCCTCTTTATTCTGGCTTCATTTCATAAACATATTTTACTTTTTTAGGGTGTTACGGGACTTAGAAATTTATCAGCAAATTACCACATTTTCGTGAAAGTTTCCAAAACTGATTTTTTTAGGGACCAGTTCTTTTTTTAAGTTGATTTAGGAGGTTTGTATACTGGAAACCCCTATAAGTGACCCCATTTTGGAAACTACACACCTTAATGAATTAATCTAGGGGTATAATGAGCATTTTAACCCTACAGGGGCTGGAGGAAAGTATTCACCATTAGGCCGTAAAAAAAGAAAAAAAAATTAAAATTTTCCAATAACATATATGTTTAGATTAAAGTTTCTCATTTTCAAAAGGAACATGAGAGAAAAAGCACCCCAAAATTTTTAACACAGGTTCTCTTGAGTACTACGGTACCCCATATGTGGGCATAAACCACTGTATGGGCACACAGCAGGGCTCAGAAGGGAAGGAGTGCCAATTTGCTGGAGCAAAAATGCAGCTAGTAATAGTTATTAGAATAGTGCAGTTACTAAAATAAAATAAAAAAATGAGATTACAGGTAATTCGGGGTGGTTATGGACAGTCTGGGGTGGTTCCGGGTAATCTGGAGGTGGTTACGGGCAACCTGGGGTGGTTATGGGTAATCTGGGGTGGATACAGTCAACCTGGGGTGGTTACAGGCAACCTGGGGTGGTTACAGGCAACCTGGGGTGGTTACGGGCAACGTGGGGTGGATACGGACAACCTGCTGTGGTTACAGACAATCTAGGGTGGTTACAGGCAACCTGCTGTGGTTACGGCCAACGTGGGGTGGTTACAGACAATCTGGGGTGGTTACGGACAATCTGGGGTGGTTACGGACAATCTGGGGTGGTTACAGACAATCTGGGGTGGTTACGGATAAACTGAAGTGCTTGGGGGGGGGACACTATCACTTTTTATCCCCTGTCACCAATCATTCATGGTGACAGGGGATAAAAAGTGCCAGGCTCCACATGGCACAAGTGATCAGCGGTATATAGTATATACCGCTGATCGCTTGTACTGGGACCCCACAGGGGGGTCCCTGATCACTGCCCCATGCTATCCGCTACCTCCGGTGGCGGAGAGCATGGGGCTTTCATTCATTTTTACTTAAGATCGCTGTGAACAGACATTAGTGATCGGGGCACTAGGGGGGGCTGATCTGGGGTCTGATTTTACTTATTTCATCTCCCCCCACCGTGGATTCACGGTATAGAATCTTTTAGGTTATGTTTACAAACAGTAAAATATTAGCAAAATATAGATGTAATTTTGAAGTAAGAATACGACTGCATTTTCAATGTAATATGTTCCATTGAAGTCAATGGCTGTGCACACACAGTATAGAACAATGACCGTAATTTGATTACGATTACGATTACAAAATATTGAAAAAGCACAATAATGCAATGGAATCAGCGTCCGTTCTTTACTTCAGTAACAGCATTGTATTGAATTTAATGCAATGCCGTCCGCTGTGTTCACACATCATTATGTTAACACCGTTCTTTAGGATGGGCGTTAAAATAATGTTCATGCCTATTATTTCCAGACACTGTCCACTAAACAGCGTCCGGAAATAATAGCTGTTCACACAATGTAAAGTCGGCTGGCAGCTGCACTTTACATTGAAGTGAATGGCTAATTGATTTGCAGGCACACCTGGCAGTGCCCGCGAGTCCATGTTAACGTTCCTACAGCCGATACAGAGGTATCGGCTGCGGGAACGCGCTGAATGCAGCCCGGTGGCCGTCAGTTTGTACACCCGTTATTTGAGTATTAAATAAAGGCCGTGGTTTCAGCTTCCAACATTGCAACGCTGTGTCAGTGCAGTAGAGCGGATATTTAAAAGGCACCTGAGCCCCCCATCATGGTCGGAATAGTCGGAAGAATCAAACTAGTTTGAACTCTAGTTTTTTTGTGTTTTAAAATAGCTAATAAAGTTCTATGTATTTTTACCATGTCTTCTCTTTAATATATGGTCTTTGTACCTTGATTTTGTTTGTAAGATTCAAAATGAATCTCACAGAAAAAAAAAATTCTAATGTGCTCCATTAGATACTATATTACGGAGGTATTTTCCCTAAAGAGCATTGTACTTCCATAAAGGCTCTGTGTACATGCTTTTACTATTTTCATGATGTCTTCATCAGGTAGCACCTCAGTGATCTCGGTGGATTTCGTAAGTTGACGGAATGCTTTATGACTCAAAGAATTTATTACTCCAGTGGCAGTGGCATCTTCACCTCTGGAGACCATAACTCAGATTTGTTGACTCTTCAGTAATAAACAGCTCAAAGAACATGTTATAGTGACAGAAAAAAATGCCCTCTAGGGTAGATTGATATAATGTGCTGATATTGGTTGTTTTGTGCGAGTACAGGTGTTCGTTTCCAGAAACAAAAGAAAATTGCACTACTGTCAAATCTTCTCTGCGTCTGTGAGATAAAAGCAACCCGTTTATGACATACTTATGTTTATCATTATTTATTCCTGTCAATGTTTGCCACAATAATAAGGGCCTAAGGTAACAATGCTGCAAAGTGTTGGCAACTAAGGAATATCAACGTATGTGCATCCAAGGGAATAGAAACTTGAAGAAAGTCGGAGAAATTGTAAGAAAATGGGCCCTGACAGATTTGAGAGTGTCAGAACAATGATAAAATGCCTGTAGGAAGAAAGTCATACTGCAATGAACAGAAAAAGAAATATTTGTACCATATACAATATGTTGGCAAATAAGCTTTACTATACACGCAAGACACAACAGTCTAATTTAATCATTCAAGGATTTGCTTACTGGAAAAGGGAGTTTGGCCAAGAGAATATGTCAATTCAAAGAGCAAATTTTCATAATGTCTTAGAAAACATTGCCATGTGTCAGGCCAGGAATTAAGAAAGCTTGAGTAAAACACGGAGACATGTTAAATATTAAGACTCTTACACAAGGTATAAGTAGATCTATGGCTATACATTGTTTATTATTGCAAACATTATATTTTATACTCATTTTGGACATGCAGTTGGTAAAACACTGAAGGTGGATCAGGTGACAGTGGATCAGTTCCTTTGCAATCTTTTTGTAGGGAGCCAATCCAGATCACTGGACCACCAACCAGGTATGTAAAGACCATTTAAATGCTGCTGTCAGTTTTGACAGTGGCATCTAAATGGTTAAGTAGCTAGAATGGGTGATCAGTAGAGATGAGCGAACCGGGTTGTGGATCGAGTCCATCCGAACCCAAACTTTGGGCATTTGATTAGCGGGGGCTGCTGAACTTGGATAAAGCTCCAAGGTTGTCTGGAAAACATGGATACAGCTAATGACTATATCCATGTTTTCCACATAGCCTTAGGGCTTTATCCAACTTCAGCAGCCACCGCTAATCAAATGCCGAAAGTTTGGGTTCGGATGGACTCGAGCATGCTCGAGGTTTGCTCATCTCTAGTGATCAGTGCTCAATGCCAGCTATTAGTGGTCGCTTCCGGCTGCTGATAGCAACCTAGAGTAGATTTATTATCATGCGTCCCTGTCATACACCTTGGAAAATGGGCAAATTCATCCCTTTCCCATGGCATATGTCAGCCATATCCCCTTTCGCCTGATGGGTGGAAAAGGGGGGGGGGCGCGGCATGGCAGGGAGGAGGAGTGGCCTCCTCCTGCACCAGATTTATCATGAATTACATCCACTTGCAGGCATAAATCATGATACAAACCTACACCTGTTCCTGAGCAGGTGTACATTTGTAGGACCGGACGGCTGTGCTAAGAGGTGTGTGCCTAGTAAATCCGTATGGGGAAAAGGGGGCGGGGCTTTATTTAAGACTAGAGTACTTGATAAATGTCCTCCACTGTGTATATCATAGCCTCGATTCCTGAACCTGCTTCATTTACTAGTGACAGTAGCAGGACAAGTATTCTCATCCTTTGTCGACAATGGGTTAATAGATTGGCAAAGTTACACGAGTTACAGGAGAGCCAGCACAGGTAAGTATCATTGAGTGAACTTGCTGAATCATACTCAAACAGCTAACAGGTATGGGCTATGTTCACACAACGTCAAAAATATTAAAAAGGAGTCCGATTTTTATATTTAAAATAACTTCCGTTTTTGCCAAGATTTAACTGACTGCAATGCAATGCATTGAAGTCAATGGGAATACGGACGTCCAATGCACACAGCGTATTGAATAACGGACGTTTTTGCCGCAGTCGTCACAATAATGAACATGATCATTATTTTTTGGCGTCTTTTGCAAACAGCGGACATTTTTTATTTGTAGTTCACACACAGTTTTTCTTTTGTCACCGGTCTGTCTCTGTTTTTACTATTAAATTCAATGGACTTTTCAATTAAGCCACACCCAAAGTCCAATTAGTAACCCCAAACTAGAATAATGTACAAACACCCGTCAGTGCACTAAGGGGAGGTCAGGCTGCTAAATAACGTACGTTATTTTAGACTCAAAATGACAGACGTCATTTTAAACGGAGATGAAAAAGTGTTGTGTGAACATAGCCATACACTGGCAATTGTTTACCTGTTTTACTATGGTTCGTCTAAGGTTTGGACAAACCTAAATCGTATATTCAAAGTTCGGCAAAGCTCCTGTACTGAACTTTTAAAAGTTTGCTCATCTCTATTGAACGGCCATTAAGGTCATTCACACATGAGGGGAGATTTATCAAACTGGTGTAAAGTAGAATTGGCTCAGTTGCCCCTAGCAACCGATCAGATTCCACCTTTCATTTTCCAGAGTCTGTGAGGAATGAAAAGTGGAATCTGATTGGTTATTAGGGGCAACTGAGCCAGTTCTACTTTACACCAGTTTAATAAATCTCCCCCTTAAAGTTAATTTTGCGTTAATAATGCGCTTTTGGCGTTATTTTTGTAGAAGATTGCACAAAGTAAAATAGCACCATATTTTGCCACAATTTTGATGGAATCATGGCAAAAATTGGATTATTTTACAGCAATTCTGCAAACAAAAAAGAGCAAAAATATATGATTAATGCAAAATGTATAACATGTGTGAATGAACACATCCCAAGTGAAGAATTGTTTGACTAACACCCGTTTTGCTGCAGACACACACTACACATTTTAGTCCATGTGGGCCATTACAATTGTACTAACTGGCCATACTTGATCAATGACACCAAGCAAGGGATGAATCATATTTCTGAGAACATCCTGATGACATTCTTTCTCAAAAGATCATCCGATAAAAAAAAAAAAGTGAACAAAAGATCTTTTGTTTATCTATAGAAAATTTGAAACACAGCCAACTTCTTTCCAGACTGTAACAGTCTAATATCGGTTTACTATTGTTCATTGTTAAATTGTACCCAATGAATGATAGTATGATGGAAATAATCCATTTTCATCTACTTTAAGATACACTTTAACCTAAAAATAGACAAGCACAGACAATTGTTCTGTAGTAGATAGGAACAAGGAAGAACTGTCTGAAAAATAAGTAAGGCTTTGTGCAAGACTTGTTACATTAAAGAGATCCAGAAGTCAGGCTTCAAGAAATATTTAGTTATGTTAACATATGCATCAGAATGAGGCCTTGAGCGTGTGTTTCCTCATATACAGCTGAAACATGTCCTTGATAAATAAAAAAAATATGCTCTTTCAGATTCAGTTAGCAATAAAATGGACACTTCAGAGCCTAACAGATTACATACTACATACTAAACCACACTGGCCTTTTTTTCTTAGTCTTTTTGTTCTTTCATCTAGAACAAATTGTATAAATGTATGATGGCAAATGATAAAAGCTTTAGGGTTACTTATATAATCGCTATGTTGACACAAATGATATTTTGGTCGGTATTTTCTTTAACCAAAACAAGTGGTGGGATGAAAACACAGAAATTTTTCTCAGTTACAATCCTCATTTTGGCTAAATAAACTGACGGAACTACTGAATACTGATAAAAATTCAAATCTCGCTGCCTGGAGAATGTGGAAACAGCCCAAGGACTACTGGGAAAACATGGATATATTAGTAGGCTATGTTAACACAACATACTTTTTATGAAAAACGGCCATTGTTTTAAATTAAAAATTGTGAAAAATGAAAATGGACAGGCACTTCCTGGTGTGGTGTGTCAGATAAATGAATGTGCTTGTGCAGAGTAGAGTTGATCGAACCTCGGGAAATCCTAAGTTTGATCGAACTCGAACATTCACAAACCTGCCGCATTTGATTGCTGAAGCCTTCCCGATCTGTGGGGAAGGAGGAGCCTATTACCTAGTGGAAGCCTGGAATTCCAGGCAGTACCCGGGCACTCTCCTCCTTCCCCACGGACCAGGAAGGCATCAGCAATCAAATGTGGCAGGTTTGTGAATGTTCGAGTTAGATCAAACCTTGTATTTCCCGAGGTTCGATCAACTCTAGTGCAGAGTAGTGAATGATCCCACTCACCTAATGTGGTTGTACAATATCATAGGCACAACTCTACAAAGCGCATGGATAAAGTGTGGTGCAGCTCTCCGAGGACCCCTACCGGTGATCCAGCACCAGAGTGTATGCAAATCAAGCAGGGACATTGACCGGGATCAGGCAGATAAAAGAGGACTTCATCATAAGGTGAAACCAGCCAAATATATTAAATAATAAGGCACGTATGCTGCTAAATGTGAACAGGACATAAATATACGTAGCATAAAAATGTATTTTAAAGGGGTTAACCAGCATGGGGGCACTTTTTTGGGGGGACCGGGGAGGAGGTGGCTGAAATAAAAGACGTCCACTTACCTCCCCGGTTCCAGCGGCGGGTCCCGCATCACGGCGCTCCAGTGCCCGGTTCCCGGCCGCTTCCGGGTGTCTGACGCCGCCCGAGACGCTACGTCTCAGGTCCGCTCAGCCACTCATTGAAGGAGGCGGGATCCGAGCGGACTTCAAACGGATCCCGCCTCCTTCACTGAGTGGCTTAGGGGCCCTGAGACGTAGCGTCTCGGGCGGCGTCAGACACCCGGAAGCGGCCGGGAACTGGGCACCGGAGCGCCGTGATGCGGAACCCGCCGCTGGAACGGGGAGGTAAGTGGACGTCTTTTATTTCAGCCACCTCCTCCCCCAACAAAGTGCCCCTATGCTGGAGCACCCCTTTAATTAAAAAAAAGTGTTTTCGACTCTGTGTTTTCTTATAGAGCCTTTATCAACTCATCTGATGAAGGTTCCACGAGCCTTGGCATTTTATATTTTCATACAGACCATACATGGTAGTCAAACAACAGAATACAGTAGGGTCACATTCACATATCACTCTTTGTAGTGGAAATGTGGGCATAAATTAAGAGAATGATCATTATCTATGGCTGTAATTATCAAAATATGGACATATTTTTGCCTCAAAAACTATGTGACCCATCAGGCTTGTGTTAGAATTCTAGTAATTTTAATGCCAATAATATTTTTGCAGACTTGCTATCATTATTGTCAAAAACATAAAAAGCCCTTAAGAAGTGAATCCAGTGATAGGGAAGAAAAACCAATGCAAGGTTGCAGTTGGTCCATCACAGCAGGGTTAGCAGTGATTTATTGATCCTAAGGGCTTATTCCCATGTCCTACATTCTACGGATCCTATAGACGGGTAAGCCCTGCAGTGGACTCTTACCTCTCTCGGCATCGAGCATCATTATGATGACAAGAATGGAAAAAAAGTGTTTGAATCTTTGCGGCACTGCAATGAAACAGCCACACAGCTATGTTCACACACCCTTAGAATGACATCCGTTTTTATTAACAGCCAATAAAAAGGGTTGTCATTTTGATGGTGTGTGAACATTGCCTCATACTGCATATGCAATTTTAATAAATTTAATAAAAACTTTTTTGGGCACTTTTTTGAATAGGAGCAAAAAAAACCCACAAATATTTGAGCTCTAAAGAGATAATTGTATATACAATCAATAAAATTAAAGTCCTGTATAATTATCTCATATTAAGGCTTTCATTTATTCCTAGATGTAAAGGTAATACAATTCTGCACAATGCTTTAATATAAAACAAATACAATAATCAGGGAATAAATATTTAATAAATAAATGAGAGAACACAGTATGGGGGTTGGGTGGCCATGGGAGACAGGACAAATCGCATTAAAGTATTTAATGAATTCGGAATTTAGAAAAATATTTACGTGCATGCGACACAGTCATATTTATGTATCTGATAACTGTGTAAGGCAGATTCATTAATATTAAATAATTAAAACAGGGAATATATGCTACAAAGATGTCACTTCCAAAGGAAAAACACACATGCACACACAGACATACATACACATATATATGATTTTTTCCCCCCTTCTTGTAGAACGATGACGTCCTTGCCTTAAGCGTGTGCCAGATTACTCATAAACCTGGACCATATGCCACTGCAATTTGCTGATGGGCCCAAGCTGTTTTGGTAGATATAAAATCCAAGGGGATTAAAAAGTCTCCATCCTAACTGTTAACAGAGCAACAATGGCCGGACAGCTGCCTGCTCTCTTCACTTTCAATTTAGGTCAGTATTCCGTGAAAATGTGCTGAAAAAAACTTGAGGATACTTTTTTGAAGTATGTTTTGTAGAAAAAAGAACATCACTCGCAATAAGTAATATCAGTAATGGTGTCTATCAGAAGTAGATGTATGATCCACTATGAGAATAACAAAATGGCAACTTAAAGGGGTTGTCCAGTGAAAATCTTTTTCTTTCAAATCAACTGGTGTCAGAAAGTTATATAAATTTGTAATTTACTTCTATTAAAAAATCTCAAGTCTTCCCATACTTATCGTCCAGGGTCGCCTAAGGGTTAAATAGAAAAAGCAGACGCCTTTTCTCTTTATGTTGTTGTGTGAACATAGCCTAATAATGTATAAAACAAGAGATGAGCGAAACAAATCTGGCAAATAAAAATTTTCAGCAAATCGGGCCATCAATTTGCTTGGTTCTGGAAAGCGAATTCACAAAATTTTTTTTTTGTAAATCTGTGTTTATTAAACATTTTCAAAAATAAAATACAGATACAGATAGAACAGAGAGGAAGGTCCCTGAAAGGAATAGTATGCCAACATTCACTCAGATTGTTAATGAAATTTGCTAAAAAAAAAAACTAAATGGTGGGTGCACATGCTGTCTGGAGCCTCACTGGGCGGGAGAAAGGGATTAACCATAATCCGTATCACCTGTCCAATCAGCTGCAGGCCCCTCTGTGATGTCAGCATCTCCCCCTCTTAACAAGGCGGTTCGTTAACGGAGGTGGCCAGACGGGTGTGTCTGGAGGAGAGAGCAGGATCACAGCTGGCAGTTAGAGCAGAGCAGGGAGAGACTAACAGAGTGATTAAGGGACAGAGAGGAGAGAATAGTATGGGGGGCTGATTGTGGGTTGTGGCTGTCAACCAAGTATACAGTGTACCAAGTAACTGGGTGTCTATAGGAATTCACTGGGATCAGAGAAGACACAGTCCATATTATTTACTCACTGGGCACTGGGAACTGTAAACCCCTACTGAGTTTTACCAATTTACTAGGATTAGTGAACTGAGTGTGCGCTTTTCATAATCAATGCTTGCACCAGAGGTGTAGCTAGGCTCTCCTGCACCTCCTGCATCTCCTGGGCAAAGATTCAATTTGGCGCACCCCCCCCCCCCCCCTTGTGTGCGCAGTAAGCATGCCCATGTTGTCCCTTCACTGTTTTTTTTTAATGAAGTTTAGATAAGTGATTGTTCAGATGAGCGATTTGCTCATCTTTACTGGCAGCACTAGTGTGGTGTTCACAATATGGGATACATAACGTCATATTTACTGTGTACCTGGAATGTTTTTATGAAAAATGATTATAAGACAGCTTTAGGCTCAATCAGCTTTTTTTTTAAAAGTACTTCCATTTTTCCCATTTAAAATTTGGTCCCTAAGTACCTTAACGGAGGCGCCATTGTCTCCGCTCCCTGCTGTCTGTACCTGAGGAGACGTCGTCGTTTCAGCTCCGTGCTGTCTGTACCTGTGAATTAGGAGGCAAAGCTTCCTGATCTATCTCCAGTGTGGCACCCAGTGTAATGTGGTTCTATGGTGCCGTCTCCTAATGCACAGGTACGCTCAGCAGTAGAGTTGATCAAACCTCGGGAAATCCTAGGTTCAATCAAACTCGAACATTCACAAACATGCTGCATTAGATTGCTGATGCCTTCCCAGTCCGTGGAAAAGGAGGAGACTGCCCGGGTACGGCCTGGAATTCCGGGACTCAGCCTATAACCTAGGATTTCCTGAGGTTCGATCAACTCTACTCAGCAGCGGAGATAACAGGGGCAATACCTCCAGTACGGTATTCCATCACCAAATTCAAAATATAAATAATTTAGAAAGATGACTCTTGTATCATGGTCACTGTATATACAGATACAGGTGCTTTATAGATCGGCGTAGGGAACCCTGGCTCTCCATCTGTTGCAAAACTACAACTCCCATCATACATGGACAGTCAAAGCTAAAGCAGATAGTAGGTAAGGTTTATATAAATGTGATATATATTTGGAGGAGGCCGTTATTGAGGGGTTAAGTATAGAATAATGTACAACCAGACCAGACCCCTAAATAAACACTGGACACTCTCTTGTGTGTCTTCCCCCATTCCCCATCCCCCATGTCACCCTGTATACCCCTGTCCCCCTCACCACCCCAGACTGGCAACCTTCACCCTCCTCCCCACACTGGGTATTCTTCACCCTCCTCCCCACACTAGGCACCCTTCACCCTCCTCCCCACACTGGGCACCCTTCACCCCCCTCCACAGACTGAGCACCCCTGATTGTCCTCCCCTTCCCACACGGTACCTGTATTTTCTTTCTTCCTACTCCATAGTGCAGTGCAGTACAGGACCTGCGGTGACATCATAGTCACATGTCAAGGTCCTTCACCATCTACACAGTAACTTTACTGTACTGTCTCCTGGCTGCTGTTTAGCCCTTATTTGCGCAAAATCTCGGTAAAAACGCAGCAATTTTGTGCAAATTATGGCAGCCAGGAGATAGTACAGCATGAGAAATACCTCTTTTGATCAAGTAAAAATCGTCCCCTGCCTCATTTCCAGGCTTCCAGGCTGTCTCATCCACTGTGATCCTTCTCTCTCTGCTCCCTATGATGGCGCCCCCCCCCCCTTGTCTCTGCGCCCAGGGCAGCTACGCCCCTGGCTTGCACTCCCCTACTACTGTGTTATACAAGGTGGGTTTCATTATTGAAATGAGTGTGTGCTTTACATAATCAGTGCTCGCTGATCCACCAAGGTCCACTGCTGTCCATGACGGAAACTGGATGATTGGATGACTAGCTGATTGACTTGACTGATTTTTGACACTTTTACAACAATATGCTTTAACAAATTTGCCCCTCTGTAATAGTCCCAGTATTGTAGCTACTATAGTTTTGGCTGTCTTAACGAAATTTGTTGAGAGTCAATTTGCAAATCTTAACAACTATGACCCAAAATTGGCGAAGCTTGCAAAGCTAATTTCTGGCTGCTTTGTTCAACTCTAAATTTCACTTACAGTTTTGGTTAATATATTTAGACATTATATCCATAAGGCAATTATTATGTTTATCTTCTTTACGAATTGTACATTGTAATACAAACTATAAACATTTAGTCATCCATTTGTTTGTTAACTTTCTTTATCTGTCAATATTGATTTTTCTATTTAACGACTGAAAATTATGCAATTAAAGTTAGTTAATCGCTTTAATAAGCTGTGCTGCATTGGATACTAGTTTATATTAAGATATTTTTAATGTGGCGTGAGTCTTGGATGTGATTTACAAATTTTTTAAGCTTCCGTTACACACTTTTTTTTTACATTTTAAAATGTGTGTGAGATATGTTATTTATTCATTTTAATGGTCTGTTTAACTGCCATTGTTTATTTTGTGTCATTTTGTACATGTATTTTTCTTGGCATTCTAAAAGTCCTAAAGGGAGCCAAGAACCATGCCGCAGTCTCTGACTCCAACCCTATGACATGTAAAGTGGTTCCAACTGCATCCAAATAGAGAAAATCTTCATGTAAGATCTGACCAACTAAAAATAACTATACCAATGAGGGACTAGTCTGTCATACTGACATCACAACATTGAAGGTACATTATGAAATAGAGATTAGCGAACCGGGTTCGGGTTTGAGTCCATCCGAACCCGAACGTTTGGCATTTGATTAGCGGTGGCTGCTGAAGTTGGATAAAGCCCTAAGGCTATGTGGAAATCATGGATATAGCCATTGGCTGTATCCATGTTTTCCAGACAACCTTAGAGCTGCTTTATCCTAGTTCAGCAGCCCCAGCTAATCAAATGCCGAACATTCGGGTTCGGATGGACTCAAACCCGAACCCGGTTCGCTCATCTGTAATATGGAAATGTACAAAACATGGATAATTGTGAAAATTAAATAATTGTGTGAATCAAACATTAGAAACATACTGTAATAAACATGCCAGAATTTCACCTTTGCTATACGAGAATTTCTATGCATATCAGTGGACATGTACGCTTGGTGCTCTGCAGCAGGTGGGGAAATCCTTTAGCGTAGCTGTCCCACAACCATGCTTGTTGTGCTGCTAGATGTGTATTTGTGTAGGGTGGCTCAATCCTAACTTTTATTTCAAGTCTACAGGGAATTTTGTGTGATAAAGGATGTTAAACTGTATTGCTGTGTCTTTTATTTTATCTGACATTCACTTATAGCAAACATACTGTATGCTAAAGCACCACAAGGGGTTAAACTACAATTCCAGTTCAACCGTTTTTTCAGTGATTGAAACAGTACAAAGTTGTATATCTGTGTAACGTGCTTCAATCACTGTTTTGACAAAAATGTGACGGGAGCTCTGGAGATATGCAAACAGCTAAATCAGGAGGGATGGTAAGTATGAAGACTTTATTTGTTAATCTTTGTTTTTTAATTAGCACCAGAGATGTCCTTTAACTGTGTACATCTTGTTTTGCAAATTACTTGTCTGCCACCTGCTTGTGGAGCTGGCCTATCTGAGGTTCCCACCACTATCCTAAGCCTTTCAAGGCCTTAGCTTAGTCTCCTCATTCCCCAAAAAGCATTTTGCCAGAGTTTGTTCCTGAAACTGCACTAGACTGTTCCTGCTCAAAAGAGTCCTCCTCCAGGGGTCTGTTGCTTCTAGTTTCCAGTGTTCTTGTCTGCGTAGCTATGCATTGCTAAACAGCGCGACTAAACCTGATTCTGTCTGCCCATGCTGAGAGGGTTATCATATTCTCAAATCTCAAGTCCTGCATTCTGCAGAGGTACTACAAAGTCTAGCCAGGGGTTGGAGAAGCTGAGTTTTCTTGCCGAAGTGTCCCACTGCTTTTGCCAAGCCTTGTTACAGTTACTTTACTGAGTAAAGTTCTGAAATTATCCCTGAACACTTGGTAGAAAGGGAGAATAGGAACATTTACCAAAGTGTGTATTGGGGATCTGGGAAGTTAGATATTACTAAGGCACTGTGAAAAGTGCTGCAGCATTACCACAGCACCTGCTAGCCTGACAACATGACTCCTCACATCACATTTGATGGGACAGTATACTGCAAATTGCAACAACAGCCGTGATTAATTGAAAAAAATATGTTGTGTATATGTGTATATGTCTAAATGTGTATATAGATGTGTACAAATACTTACAGCTTAGGCAAAATGATTTGTGAGTTAACATCCATGATATTTAGGGATAATTTGGTTTTGGTTGCTGTAACAGAGCCACTGTTCAAAGACTGTAATGATTGGGAAATAGCCATAGGATTATATATTTTTGACCAGAAAAGATAGAGCAGAGGAAAGGGAAAGAGGGGCACCCATTTAACCCTTAGGTGACCCTGGACGTACCCGTATGTCCAGGGCCGCCTCACCGCGTTCAGAGCCGGCCGCACGGTCCCGGGTGCCGCTCGTAGCCCGGGACCGCAGGTATTAGAGGGCACGGTCCGATCGCTGTGCCCGCTAATACAGTAATCGGATGCAGCTGTCAAAGTTCTCTATATGCTCTATATGTGGGTCTCTAGGTGGAAAAATGCAAGTGCTATGGCCTTTTAAGCACAAGGAGGAAAAAAACGAAAACGCAAAAATTTTAATTGGCCGGGTCCTCTAAGGGTTAAAGGGTTCTTCCGGGCAAAATGCACTGATTGGCAGAAACATCCTCTGTTTGGCGCTGCACTACACAGGGAATTGTGTAGCAGTGGTGACCAGAACTGCAGCTCAGCTGCTATTCAGTTTGAAAAGGAGCCGAGTTACAGTTACACATCACCACTAGAGATGAGCGAACCTCAAGAATGCTCTTGTTTGTCTAAACCTGAACTCTCAGCATTTGATCATTGGTAGGGATGAGCAAATTTACAATACTTGGCTAGTCAGCTTGTCAGCCATCTGCCTTTGAACTCTGTGCTGCTCCATGCCGCTCTGCTCTGGGTGCCTAGAAAAGCTGGATCCAGTCCTGTGAAACTTCTTCTAGTTTCTGGGGGCTGGATCTAGCATTTCCAAGCACCCGGAGTGGGGCGAGATGAAGCAGCACAAAGTTCAAAGGCAGCCAGCTGAATAGCCGACTATAGAGACTAGGCAAGTACTGTAAATTTGCTCATCCCTAATTAAAGGTGGCTAAACAAGTTGAATGCAGCCCTAGGGAGTCCAGGAAAACATGAATACAGTCTGTGGCCAATGGTTGTATTTATGTTTTCAAGGCAGCCTTAGGGCTGCATCCAACTTCTACAACCACCGGTAATCAAATGCTGCACGCTTGGGTTTAGGTGAACCTGAGTGTGATCGAGATTCACTTATCTGTAATTTTAAGTAATACAGTTAATATTTCTTATATAAAAAAAAAAAAAACATAATACAACAAAAACATATTATGAACAAGAAAACATATAAAATAACATTTACCAAAACCTTTCAAAATTGTAACCTCTTTAACAGAATCTATACATTCCTGATTTATACTGCCAAGGATTTGCTGGCACAAGATTTATCTTTACAATTTAAGATGGCAAAAATAGAGCAATTTTAAGACGGTGTAAGGTAACACAATGTCTCTGCCAAATGTTCTTTAGAAATAATTTATTTCGATGTAATCTAAATTGGTACTTTTATTAATAAATTGAAATATTTGGTACAGAGATTGTCAAAAGTTACTGAAACGGAAGACAGAATGTTAAACATACAAAATTCACAGAAGGATTGTAATGCATGCTACAAAGATGAATAACTTGCCTTTTGTCTGTTACAGTATCTTATGTTTTTAGCACAGTCATTTTAATTCTCTAGGTGTGTGAATGGAAAAAAAATAGAAAAATGGTGCTCCACCTATAAAAAATATATACTATAGCATGAATCAAATATAGCATGAATCATTTTGGGTCAGTATAGATAAAGTAATTGAAATGGTGTGCAAACCTTAGTCCTTTACGCCCACAGACCACAACAAAACATGACCATTAAATTCAATGCATGAAAAACCTCCACAAATTCCATCAGCCACTAACCTATACTTCAGCAATTTCAGGTCTTAAAGGGGTATTCCTCCCAAAATCTTTTTTTGTCCTCTCCGACACACTCCTTCTTCCTGGCCCCCACCCTTGGTGTCGGGGATCCTGTGTCCTCCCTCTCTTTAATAGGCTGGGTTAGCGATTATATTACTTCCCTGCCCACTGAAGTGATGCAGGACACCTGTCTCCCCAGCTTCTGCTTGTGTCCCTGTATCTCCCGATTCTGGTGACAGCACCACATCTCCCGGTTGCTGCTTGTGTCTCTCCCTTTGACACTTATGACAGTACCCTTTCCCAACTGCCTTCCTCCCGGACCTTAACACCCGCTGCCCGCCACAGTTCCCCGACTGCCTCCGGACACCAGCAACTAGCCACCCGACTGTCCCTCCCGGACCTCAGCCACCAGCCACCCTTTGGAATGCCCAGATTACCTCCAGGACCTCAGTCACCAGCCTCCTGACTGCCCCCTGCGGGCTTCAACCATCAAACACCCACAGGAGTGCCCTGACTGCCTCCTTAACCTCAGCAACTGGCAAGCTGACTGCCCCCCAGACCTTAGCCACTGGCCGCCCACAGGAGTGCCCCAACTGCCCCCGGTCCTCAGACACCAGTCACCCAACATCCCCCTTGGACCTCAGCCACTGGCCACCCACAGCAGTGCCCCAATTGCTCCCCAGACCTCAGCAAATTTCCGCCCACAGCAGTGCCCCAACAGCCCTCAGCCACTGGCCGCAAAGAGCACTTCCCCGACATCCCACCCCCTTCCTCAACTCTGCTACCTCACCTCTGCAACTCTGCTACCGCATCTCTGCTAACTAGCCTCTGCTACCTCACTACCTCAACTCTGTTACTTTAACACTGCTACTTCCTCTCTGCTACCTTACTACCTCAGCTCTGCTACCTCACTACTTCACCTCTATACTGCATGATGGGAAATGTAATTTCCTGTCCGATGCAATCTTGGATATAGATAGGCTTTTAGAAAAACTTGTAACTTCGGAATGTTGGCAGCTAGAAAGACAGGATATGGCTCAAAATTCTCAGGGGAACATGGCAATTAAGACCAGCTAGATTTGGAAGAATTTCAGTTTTCACTTTTGGGAGGAATGCTCCTTTAACTGCAAAGCACACCTAATGGTTTAATTTTTTTTATTGGAAATGTTTTTGAATTACAATATAGTTAAATGCAGTAACATATACTTTTCCATAGAATATGTTTACGCATGACATGAAAAATAAGGGGGGGGGGGTTTTAATACATGTCCTGTAATTTGCAAAAATACAATATATAAATATAAGTACATATTGGGCCCAGCATATTGATTGCTTAATATAGCGGTGTTATATTTATAGCTGATAACATTTCCAATAGTGCCATATGTAATAACACTTCTTTGTGTTACTACTCCCTATTGCTGTGATTTCTTCATACGTGTAATGTTGCTGAATAGGATTGAAAATCTCATGTATGCCAGGTCCCTCAGGTTGTTTCCAGTGTCATGACAAAACTAATTTGATCCTCAGGATCTTTCAAACTAGACTCCTTGTATCGGATGGAATGTCTTGCAATGCCTGTGACATGAAGGGGTTAAACCAAGGGATACACTTAATTTTCCGAGCCATATTCTGGTCACCAGGGCCATCACCAGAAATTTTTGGGCCCCAAATAGTTAAGGCCCCCTGATTTGGCAGGAAATTATTAGGACCTCTTCCTCATTAGAAGGGCAGTGTTCCCTTACCTGTTTCTCTCAGAGCTACATATACGAGCAACATATGGCTGCAGGGTATTCTGGGAGATGTAGTTTTTCAACAGGTAGAGTGCCACATAACTAGCATAAGGGGAAAGTCCACAAAGCGACAGACTGTAGCAGAGGTTCTATGTTGACGAAAGGGAAGGAGAGGACACAAAATGTCAGGGGTTCTCTAGGGTGAGAAGGAAGAGAAACAGAATGTAGGTGAAAGTGAGGATGAACAGAAGGTGTAAGGTCTAATATATGGTGGGGATAGGCAGGGTCTCTATGGAAGAAGAGGGGCCAGACCTTAGGATTACAAAGTAAATTGTTTTGTAAAAATTTGGCCTGGGACCCTAATGGCAGTACCGCCAGTACTGCTCTTATGGTGGCCCTGCTGGTCACACTTCCTGTGTGTATGACTGGTGGTATAAATGGTGTCATACCTGCATTGAATGTAATCTATGATGTATGCTGATCTTCTTTTCTTCCTTCTAAGCTGTACAATTGCTGAAATGCCAATACAGGCATTCATTAAAGAGAGGGCAAATATAAAGGGGATAAAAAATATTGTGGTGTTATATAATATGTGTTATATTGTAGAATATGCTATGTGATATTGCTGACAAACTGTTCATATTGCAATTTCTACAATATGTGTGTACTTTTCTACTTTATCTGTAGTTTGTGTGTAGTACTGGCTACTTCTGGCTATGCTGCTATGCGAGTAGAGGCTCCTGAAAAAAGCCTGACTCTCCCATTGACTTTAATACGGTTCATTACTCAATCAAGCATTCAAGTATTGAAAAATACTGAACTTGAATAACGAGCATTTGAGTATTTTAGTGCTCGTTCATCTCTAGTTAACAACACAACATAGTTTATACGGCCTCTCTGTCTCTCCCTATATACGATGTCGTACTACTTCCTTGTCTTACCCTAGATACAATACAGTTGCAGATTATATTCTCTCTCTCTTCTAAGAAATTGAAGTATAATAATTTAGATGTGAAAGGATTTAATATCAAAATGTATCTGCTGGTTGGTAGAATTATGTAGGGAAACCTATAACATTTTTTAAACGTTATATTTTTAGGCTAAGTTTACACAACGTAATGAATTCAGGAAACTACGGCCATAGAGGTAATTGAAAACAATGGTTGTAGGTTTCTGAATTCATTCAGTTCTATTGATTTCAATAAAACAATGCCCGTTGTTATGCACACAGTGCATCAACTACCACAGTTATACAAAATAATAAACATGTCTACTTCCTACGGCCGCAGTTAGCGAACAATGGACGTAGAAAATAGACTGTTCACACACTTTGTGTCCGTCCTGACGGATGTAGTGTAAGAGTCAATGGATAATTCATTTTTATTCACACTCATATGGCCAGCAGACTTCTATGGGTGGAAAAAATTGATAATGCAATATTGTCCAGAGGAACATATAATACAGCGGCCGTTGTTTGACATTGTGTGAACACAGACTTATAAAGTATGTTTTGTTCATAATTATGCTGTAAGTGACTCCTACTACTGTATTTAGTTACTAAATCGTATCATAAAGACCACAAACTATTACCCCTTAAGTAATTTGGTTAGGGTCTTTGTAAAATTAACCTCTTCTCTTCCATTCACCTCTGTATCTACATTATAGCAGTTTATGGAATAGTCATAATGCAACAAAACTCTCTGCAACAAAACTGCCTCACCTGACTTTCCTCGGTAAATGTCAAAACTGCTTTAAAGACAGAGTGATTGATCTCTCCTTTTACTGCCAGAATTCATGCTTGTTGTGACTGCACAGGATTGTGGAGACTGTGTACATTTGTATACATAAATACCGGTTTACTTTCCCCCATAGCTTATAAGTGCCCTGTATATTGCCTATCATGTAATTAACAGCTCTTCATTCATTATTATAATCAAACCCGGCAATCGGTTAGGAAACACATCCAGACAGTTTGGAGTCAGGCGAGATCACATTTGTATGAAATAGCCAATGTTATTGCAACCTAGGCACAAATAAATATATCTAAGCAATGTCATTGCCTTCACGAAGAGTGAAAGATATCTTTGTGACAGTAAGGTATCCAGGTAGAAGGACTGCTTTATTACCTGCCCATGACAATGTTTCCCAAACAGCTCCCTCACCAATCGCAGACTCTGTACAATTATTACTTCCTTCTCATACAGGCAATGAACATGTCACTCAAAGTAAATCATTCAAGAGTTTTTATAATCCGAAATAAAACACTGTTGTATATTTTGAAAGTTTTTCCAACTTTTAAGATTTTAATCTTTTATTATTTATTGTGGCGACAGCTTTAATGCATATCATGTAAAGCGAGTCTATGAAAAGACTTCAAATGTTTCTTCGCACTTTTCATGTGTGTTAGCGGTAATAGAGCCGGAACGCTTTAATGAAACAAAGGAGATTATTCAGAATGCTTTTTAGGATGCTGTTTGCCTGTGAATTTTTTTTAGAATGTGTTTTTAATCAACAATAAATTGCTTGTACGGGTTTCTGCTTTGATATACTGAATGTAAACTATGCTGGGTGGCATTATTTTAGAAATCTTTCAAGTATAGCAGGCATGACATCTAGAAGTCTCATCAATGTATCTGATATCTCATATGTCAGAAAATTCATCTATAAGACAGTGGGGGAGATTTATCAAACATGGTGTAAAGTGAAACTGGCTCAGTTGCCCCTAGCAACCAATCAGATTCCACCAATCATTCCTCACAGATGCTTTGGAAAATGAAAGGTGGAATCTGATTGGTTGCTAGGGGCAACTGAGACAATTTCACTTTACACCATGTTTGATAAATCTCCTGCAATGTGTATATATGGTAATAAGCTGTAAATAGTAGGCATACAGTTACCATATACAGTAAAGCTATGTTCACACATCCTTGAAATGACAGATGTTTTTATTGGACAGCCATCCTTTAACAATACATAACAGCCATTATTTTATAACAATGACTGTGATTTGTATAATAGCGGCTGTTATGCCTGTGAGCCGGCGTAAATCATGATAAATCTGATGTTGGAGGAGGCCACACCTCCTTTCTGCCTTGCCGTGCCCCCCTGCCTACTTATCAGGTGAAGGGGAGATACGCCTGGCATACGCTAGAGAGAAGTCAAGAATCTGCACTTCCTCCCTGACATACGCCAGGGGCACAAGCTTAATAAATCGTTTTTTGTACCTCCTTAAATCCTAGTGATGAGCGAATAGTGATATATTCGAATATTCTATATTCATACGAATATCCCACGAATATTCGAATGTTCGATCAAATATTCGATCCCATTAAAATCTATGGGAGCAAGTATTCGATTAGTGAAAAACATCTATTTGACCATTTGGATGGTAAAACCGGAAGCTGGGGGATTTGAGCGCTTATCGAATATTTATTCGATCGAACAGTATTCGCTCATCACTATTAATTCCTCCTTTAGACCCTTAGGCTATGTTCCCACTACGGGATCATATTGGGGGAAGGCAGCCTTTTCGTAATATTGATGGCTGCAAATAATGATTACAAGATGGCCACCTTCCCCCGCTATGATCCTGTAGTGGGAACATAGCCTTATAGTGGCCTTATAGTAGTCAAGAATGCTTAACATTTCAAAGAATTAATAAAAAAAATTCTAAATTTTAAAATGAAACCTGGGAGCTGTTTATGAAACAAAAAAAAATCAAAGTGCAGGTCTCCTCAAAAGTAACATCAATGGTCAAAATTTCATAGAAATTCATCAAATAAGGTTATACCTAGATTCTGCTTCGGAACTTACATGAAGAAAAGAAAATAACTTTTTATGTCAAATAGAAAGGCATCTGATGGAAGACTTCTGCAGACTTTGTTAAGATGACCATGTTGGGCGGCTATGATGACTGGCGTTTTACAGATTTTTTCCCCATAGACAATGGTTTTTAAATCTGTGTGTAACAGAAGGTAGGTGATCATGCCAAACCAGTGAAATATGCCACACAGAGTGTCAGCAGCTTCTTTTAATGAGCCCAATAGCTTACATATGGCTGGAGCTGAGCTGTGATGTAGATGTAGATGTAGATTTCTCTAGCTCTTGGGTAATCCCCGTTCAATAAAAAAGATGAATAAAGAAACAAAATGTATCTTGTATCGAGTTTTAATCACCTGTACAAACCTCTCATAGTACTACTTAAAGGAATCTATCATGTGACCGGTTGCATCTTGAAGTGCTGCTGCTTTAATTAACACCTCATATCCCCGGATGGGAGTGAGTGCTGAGTTCGGAAGTTCGTGCCATTAATAAAGTTATTACGAACTGTTTATTATTTACTGAGAGAGTGTTTAGAGCTTGATGATAGCCTTAACTTTTCAAACCTACTATAATTTAACACTTGAGCACTTTGTTTCCACATTGTGAATCACTGGGGGTGTACCAAGAACCCCTCATGACCTAGCTCACACAGATGTATCTAGCACAAAGTAGAATTGTCTTAGTTACCTCTAGCAACCAATCAGATTCCACCTTTCATTTTTCAAAGAACCTGTAAGGGATGAAAGGTGGAATCTGATTGGTTGCTTGGGGCACCAAAACAATTCTACTTTGCACCAGTTTGATAAATCTCCCCCTATGTTTTGTACCCACCAATCACACTGTTACACGTACTGTATATATTTGAGAAAGAGAATTGTTTAATTGAATCACGCTTGAGAATGACGGTGTGAAGCCGTTGAAATGTCACGTCACATGGATTGCTATTTTATTTTTCTGCAATAAATCAATGTTTTCATCTTTATTCAAGTGGAATTTCCTGCGATAAATAGATAGATACCTGGCAGTTTGTTCTGAGGTCTAATGCATGCTGGGAAATGTAGTTTCTCCACCTGGAGAAAAAAAGGTTCAATCTCCGGAGGTAAAAAGCCTTCTTTACCATAAAAACTGTGAATCTGTGGAACAGTGTACCCCAGGACTAATTGCAGCACATAGAGTAGAGGGCTTCAAAATAGGCTTAGACGGGTTCTTAGACCAAAATAACATAAATGCATATGTATAGAACCTATTATCATCCATCTCCCTTCCCTGTATCCATCCCCTTCTTGTATATCCACCCTTCCCTGTATCCATCCCCTGCTTGGTTTAACTTGATGGACATGTGTCTTTTTTCAACCGTATTAACTTTGTAACTATGTAAAACTGGGTTCATTTGTAAATTTGGGAGAGATGTCAAACAATCGATGGAGGATCGCTGAGTGCACCTATATGTTTTTTGTGCATTTTAACTTTTTATGGGATCCATGGAATTCCCCTTTAAGCAGTACCATGAGAGGTTGGTCCAGGTGTGGTTGCCATTATTGCTGAAAATAAAATGCAGCTGCATTACAGCATACACTTACAAGTTATTGTACCAGGTCTCTTCATAAAAGTATGGAAAAGACCAATGTTTACTAAGGGCCCTGTTCCACGGGCCAATTATCGTTAGAAAAATCGTTAAATTGTTTGTAATTCAGTGATAATCATTTTGTGGAATAGCAGACAACGATTAAAAGACCCACGAGAAATCGTTGGTCGCTTATTTATAGAATATAGAATTTGGACCTATTTTTATCGTACATCGTTTGCAAATCAATTGTGCATCATTTGGTGTAATAAGACGTTGTTCAGTAGTTCACAGTAGCAATGACGAGGGGACGACCACAAGAACGGTCATAAGTAACGATCATCGTTCCGTGTAATTGGGTGAACGATTTCAGGTTGTTAGCCATAGCGGTCGTTTGAGATTGTTTACCGTTAATCGTCGGTCTTCTGGATCATTGCTTTCTAGCATTCATTATAGATAACAGGGATTTTTTTTTTTTTTTTGCCATTTAAATCAAAATCGTTTATGTAGGAAAACTCTGTCTCCCTCATGGCATGAAAGACTGAGCAAGGAATAAAATCTAAGCGGTGGTGCTTGTGATTGTATTTGGATATATCCAAATGTGAAATAAATATCTTTGTCAGTTTTTACTGAAGAATATTAAAGGTTACACAGGTATTTGCAGGTTGAAGTGTAGTTTATGGTAGTGCTGTTATAGGAACATATTAATAAAATATTGCTAAAATACATCATTATGGCATTAGGAAGATTGCAGCTGAAATATTTAAGCTTATATGTAAGTTTTGCAGGAAAGGTGCTGCTGAATGAAATACCGAACACTGGATGCATTTCATATTAAGTGTGTTATAAACATTTACATCAATTAAACTATAAAGAAGTTTACACGGCCATCATTACAGGGGAGGGAGGCCTTTATTCTCTGTGTTTAGACTACGTAGAAGAGAACGTTGGCTGCTGGTTATGGAATCAGGGAAAGTGTGTGAGTTATCTTACGCTGCCTTCATTTCAGATATCACTGCCTTTGAAGGGCATCTGCAGATTGGTCATATAGATCTATGGGTGGTATTATACAGCCTGATGATCGGGGTAAGTAAATGTCAATCTGCTAGATTGGTGCTTGATTACAGAGCCTATCATACAGCTCCATTATTGTACAGTAGGGATATATACACACACATATATATATATATATATATATACATATATATATATATATATTTATCGTTGGCGACATCCTTGCAGCCTATGCTTTAAGGGTGGGTTCACACATGACGAATTGCAGTGGAAATCTCGCTGCGAGTTTTGCAGTGGGATCCTCTACGATCTAAGGTCCTGGCAGGTCCCTGTGAATACATACTGCTCCCTTAACCCCTTAATCGTCTCCCACTGTCTGTATACATTACCTACACATATAAGGCGGGCACCACATCCAATAATGCCGGAGTGCTAATCCTATCCAGACCCAAAGACTGCCATAGTATACGAAAAAGGAAAAAGATCCAGAAAAACAAGGTCTGCACCTCCACAATATAATAAATATTCTTTATTTAAATCAACTCCAAAGACACAAGATTAAAAACCATAAAAACACACAAATGGTCCTAACACTGGCCCCAATAAGGCACAGTGAGAAACTGGTCCACCCCACATGATAATACAGAGACAGCAATAAAATATAATGAGCAATAATAGTTATGATATAGTGCAAAGAGAATAATATATATGTAAACTATCTGACCCTATAATTAAGTGCCACAAAGTGCAAGTGCATGTGAAAAGAATGCAACAAATCAATATCCTAAAAGAAGGAAGAAATAAATATGCCAAAAAGTGAAAAACACCAATAAAAAGTATAAATAAATAAATAATATATACAATAACAATTGCTGTCTCACGGGTGGATCAGGTAGATTAACCCCACGCGTTCCGTCACGTGGACTTCGTCAGGGGTACTTATCTCATGTCCTAATGGTACTATATATAGTATATACTAGATAGACATCTTAATCAAAGTAACAAAGTGGCGCACAAAACATGGATATCCCACTCAATATCTTACATTCATAGTTAGGCTCTCCAGGTTATCCGGCCATGTATTGCACGCACAGGTGAATAGGGCGCCATTATCTATTCGGGCTGCATACAATACATGGCCGGATAACCTGGAGAGCCTAACTATGAATGTAAGATATTGAGTGGGATATCCATGTTTTGTGCGTCACTTTGTTACTTTGATTAAGATGTCTATCTAGTATATACTATATATAGTACCATTAGGACATGAGATAAGTACCCCTGACGAAGTCCACGTGACGGAACGCGTGGGGTTAATCTACCTGATCCACCCGTGAGACAGCAATTGTTATTGTATATATTATTTATTTATTTATACTTTTTATTGGTGTTTTTCACTTTTTGGCATATTTATTTCTTCCTTCTTTTAGGATATTGATTTGTTGCATTCTTTTCACATGCACTTGCACTTTGTGGCACTTAATTATAGGGTCAGATAGTTTACATATATATTATTCTCTTTGCACTATATCATAACTATTATTGCTCATTATATTTCATTGCTGTCTCTGTATTATCATGTGGGGTGGACCAGTTTCTCACTGTGCCTTATTGGGGCCAGTGTTAGGACCATTTGTGTGTTTTTATGGTTTTTAATCTTGTGTCTTTGTTTTTGGAGTTGATTTAAATAAAGAATATTTATTATATTGTGGAGGTGCAGACCTTGTTTTTCTGGATCTTTTTCCTTTTTCGTATACTGTATACATTACCTGTCAGGACCGTCTTAACAAAACTATGGGCCCCTGGGCACAGCTGTGAACTGGGCCCCCCGACCCAAGATCAAGTCCCCGCATCCTTCTCCCCCCGACCCCCTAACCTTGTGCTGTGCAGCCCCATTGCTCCCCAGCTAAGTCTTCTTCCTTCAGGAGCTCCGGTACCCAGCAGCTGCGGTGGCTCCTGGATCCTCAGTGGCACCTCCAGGAAGGAACATCAGTCGCCAAAAGGGACATCAGGGAAGCAGACGTGCTATTGGTCATTTAACAACGCGTAATTTGTATAATAACAGCAGTTGTTTTAAAACAATGGCCATTATTAGTTGTTTAATTGATGGATTTCCAAAAACAGCCATTATTTTGACAGTGTGTTAACACTAGAAGTAAGCAGTTAGGTTCAAGCAAGAAGAAAAATTATAATCAAGAGCCAGATGTGGCTACCTTTGGCTTTTATTTGTATGCCAATACCACTTACAACAATGGTTGAATCCAACAGGCCCATTAATGTGGTCTTCTCCTGTGTCTAGTTGATTTTTCAGAAGGTATTGCAGTGAGAATATAATGGAGTGAATGCCTATTGATGTTGTTTTGTTTGTTTTTGTACATCCCATAAATTTCACATGGCTTTCATTTGAACTTTAATCACATTTATAACAAACAGCATTTTTTTTCCCTTTAAGTGTAATCTGCTTCCATTAGTTTGAATTCGCTGTCAGAGCGGCTTCAAACACAGGTTGAGACAATGTGCTTTGACAGAATATCAATTATTCCAGTGTTTCTGTTCGAGCAATAAACCTTTATGTATCTATTATCTGAAAAATCTATGAATAAACAAGTTCAGGTCAGCCTGAGTTTTAAAGCGTAACTGTGATTTCAGGGCCATTTTTTTTAAAACATTAAATATCAACAGTTCAAGCGATTTTAAGAAACTTTGTAATAGGTTTTATAAACCAAAAGAGTTTCCTTCTGGACTGAAAAAGCAATCTCCCAGCCTCCCCCCTCACTTCAGAAGAAGCAGGATTTCTGTGTAGATTATGTGGCTATGGAAAGGGGAGCGGCTTTTAGGAGTGACTGAGCATGGAGGATTTCTGCAAAGCACAACACCCTGCAATGTTCTCTCAGTAAGTTCATAGATAAGCACTGACCTTTCTGACCCCAGAATCCTGCGGTTTAGGTGCCCAGAGAGTCTACAGACAGCTGACCTTCATGTCACCTCTTCCTGCTCCCTCATCTCCCTCTGCCCCTCCCTCCTCCATAAGGATAGAATGGAGAGAGCAGAGCCCGTCTTCACTGGCTTCTCTGTAATGAAGACGTGTTTGCCTGATAATGCACAGATAAGAAGTCAGGGGGGGAGGCTGCGAGATTGCTTCTTGAGTACAGAAGGAGGCTTTTTTGGCTGATAAAACCTATTACAGAGTTTCTTTAAATCGCTTATACTACTGATTTCTGCAATAAAAAAAAAATATGACAGTTACGCTTTAACCTTAGTGTTAAAAAGGTCCATTGTATATGTGATAGTAGACAAAGTCTAAAGTAAGAAGAGATTTTTTTTGAATATCTAATATGCTTTAGCAATACTATATTTAGAAAAACAATTTCTGCTAAAACCACTTGTTTAATTATTTGGCATGGTCCATAGCATTTACAGTAGCGTATTTTCTTTTTACGTCATTATTATAGGGCAACTCTGGCAAAAAAAAAAATTCTTTCAAAACTGATATTTAAAAATCTCAAGTATTCCAGTACTTATCAGCTGCTGTATGTCCTGCAGGAAGTGGTGTATTCTTTCCAGTCTGAGGCTATGTTCACTCAAGGTTTTTTCTTGTCCGTTTATAATTTTTAAAACGACGTCCGTCATTTTGAGTCAAAAAGGACGTCTGTTATTTTTAGGATTGTCCGTCCATCAGTGCAATAACAGCTGCTGGTACATTATTCTAGTTCAGGTGGACTAATTGGCCTTCAGTTTTCTCTTTAATTAAAAAGTCCATTGAATTTAATAGTAAAAACGGAGAAAGGACGGTGAGAAAAGAAAAACAGTGTGAACAACTAAAAAATTATGTCCATTGTTTGCAATAGACATCCGAAAACAATTGACATGATCATTATTTTGACGTCCGTGCAGATAACGTCTGTAATTTTATACATTGTGTGCATTGAACGTCCGTCATTCTTCTGACTTCAATGCATTGCATTTCAGACAGTTAAATCGCGGCAATAACTGGCGTCTTTTTAAATAGAAAAAGCAGACGCCTTTTTTTGATGTTGAGTGCACATAGCCTGACACAGCGCTCCCTTCTGTCCGTGAAAGAAACTGTCCAAAGCAGGAGAGGTTTTCTATGGGGATTTGTTACTGCTCTGGACAGTTCCTGACATGGACAGGGATGGCAGCAGAGAGCACTGTGTTAGACTAGAAAGAATACACCACTTCCTGCAGGACATACAGCAACTGGAAAACTGAAGATCTTTAAATAGAAGTCAATTACAAATCTATAACATTTTGACACCAGTTAATTTTTTTTTTGCCCGAGTACCCCTTTATATGAGCCGTAAACAATGCAAACAATAGTACAGCTGACTTTGGATAAAGTAAAGAGATAGGTAAAACTACGCATAATGAAGTGGAAGAATTTTTATTCTAACAGTCTAGTTAAGCCTATGTTCGCAAACAGATGTACAAACATTTAATGGGTAATTCAAGAACATCTGTTGCCTTATGACTGGAGCGCTTCTTTGCCAAACTTCGCACCAGTAGGCAGTCCCTATTTTCAGTTTAAAGCCTGATATTTCTGCCTTTGGCAGCGGTCATACATTATGACGAGGCTCTAACAAAATTATAACGAGAACTCGAAGGGTGTTTTATTAATCCCAACAGCAGAAGGAAAGAGAGGTGGGGAAGCAAAGAGAGTCACAGCAGTTGTACTCCCTGTACAATTTACAAGAGTCTAGGTCCCCATCCAACTGTTCTTGTTTCCCACAGGTTTTCAGGTAAGAGAGTTTGTAGTGTCATGGGATTCATTTTCTTTTATTACATTGGGCTTAGATAAGGGACTAAGAGACTGTCTCTTCTATGGTCTACTAAGCCGGGGGAACAGATGTACCAGCAGGAGCTGGCATTATTGCATTTTATGAAGCATATTGTGCGATAATGCAAAAAAACTCCATAGCTCTGTTAACTACTATAGGATGATTTCCAGAACAAAATATATTTTTGAGGGAGACAGATTTATAAACAGATGCTACTTATAGTATTTCTCTGTGGAAAAATCCACATGTACATTCGTGATTCACTCGCAACAGACACATTTGTTTACATATGATAGTCAGAATTATCGCGCTTAAATGTTACTCATTACAGCGAGAGAAAAGTCTACATTGCTAATTAAAGCAATTCTTTTTAGAACTAATGTAAATGTTGTACATTATTAACCATATAGATAGTTGCTGTCTGCAGTCTCTGTGGACCTTTGCTTTTCTTGCCTTACTTGCACTTCAAGGCTAGTGGGCGCATCTAGTGTAAAAACACAAAACAATACAAAGACAGTTCTTTCGCTACATTCAAATGCATCTGGCTCCTCTAGACTAATATAACTCAAAATTGTGACTACACAACGGCAACATGTGACTAAAACCTTACTAGTAAATGAATTAATGAGCCTTTCTTCAATGGACATGCTTAAAGGGGTTATCAGGTTAGGGATAACTTTTTATATATTGTTACAAATATATAGAAAATAATAAAGAGCCTATGCTTATCTTGCTGTGCTCCCCCAGTGCCCCCTTACGGGTCCCCTGCTGAATGGTCCCGCCTCCACTTGTCTCAGTGGTGACAGCCTGCCTGGCTGCAGCGCTATCCAATCTCAGTCAGTGATTGGCTGAGCAGGCTGTCACCATAGAGTTGAGGAGCGGAGGTAGTGGCATTCAACAAGGGACCCAGGGCTTTGTAGGAGGAAACAGAGGGAGCCCAACTGTATTTGGGTTAGGGCTGCATTTGTTGTTGAGCAACATAATTTTGAAATGTTGTAGTGTTAGAATTGCAACTAATGATAGTAAAGGTTGTTGATTTCTGCTTGCTCTATTGTTGCGATATCTTGCACACAAGGTAACTTGCTGGTAGCATTTTGACCACAATGTAGCAGCGTGACTTTGTAATCTTAGTGAAACATTGCTGGAGGAGACTAATCGGCCGCAGTGGCATCTTGTCTGCTCCTCTGCTGTGCTCCATGCCTTTCCTGGGGCTGCTCATGTCTTCTGGCAACTTCTTCCTCCTTCTGCTGATACCTTTAGCAACTAGGGTGCACAGGTGGCCAACTGCACTGGATTTGTACAGGCAGCTTGTCTCACCTGCTACTGCCATCTACCAATCCAGAGCCACCAGCACCTATTTAAACTAACTCCACCTACTCCCCCTGCCTGAGCGTTGTTGCATTTTAGCCCATGTAGCAAAGGTGACTGTCGGCTGTTTCTGCTAAATTCCCTTATATTCTGACCTGTTTCTTTTTCTTTGGATTACACTTTGTATCTGAGCCCTGTCTTTACTGTGTTCCTCTTCTGTTGCCGACTTGGATTGTCTGACCTGCCTCTGACCCTTTGCTTGTGTGACTAACATACCTGTCTCATCCCTTGTACTGCTAACAACAAGACTTGCTGACTATGTATACTAAGCCTGTACCCTGGTACTTTGCACTGATTCCATCTTGTTCTTGGGATCCAACTGCTGCTCATACCGCACCCACGCATGTGGAGATGTCCAGCTTGCACATCCTGGAATAGAATAAATGTTGAAGACCTAGAGAGAACTTAGACTCTGCTCCCTGATATGGCCCAGTTTGGTAGTACACTGTCTTTTACACTTGGGTTGCCTATCCACAAGTTGCCATGTAGACCTAGTCTAAATATTACAATAATATTAAATAGTTAAATACTAAGACAAATGAAAGCAAAATACATTTTCTAGCTGTTCATTCATATACCATGTTTCTCACACGCTATACTGAAATAATAAAGTGGTTCCATCAGTTTCATAATGCGGCCTAACATTTGGCAGTAAAAAGTGGGCGTTCATCTTTTTCACCTGGGCAACATGTTGGTAATCAAAAACCATTCAGGTGCAAATCACATAATTCCCAGCCAGAACGGATCTAGCCGAGAAATAAATTCATGGTAAAATTCTTGTTGGAGTACAGCATATGCATAAAGAGTTATTATCAGAACTATAAATGGAGAGACAGGTCACTTGCCAAGCCACTCATTCCCCAATCAGACATTTGGCAGATGTTAGTGATGCAAAAAGGCCATGCTTATTCTAGTAGATTTTTTTCCTCTGGTTTAATGATTTAAGATGTTGAGCAATTTTTTATTCAAATTATTCACTGGGCTGTAAAGAACATACTAAAACTAGAAGGGAAAGCTTATGTGCACAGATTTTAGATACAGCAATAACTTTAATGGACAAACTCTAGTGAAAAAAAAAAAAAAAAAAAGACGACAAAACGGGGTTGGTTGATCAATTTACTGCCTAAAAAATGAGACAGAAATCTGCAAACTATAAAATTTCACTACTGCAGTGGTTTCCAGTATCAAATGTGCAGCTAAACATACAGATGTGTCTGGTGTCATTGGCCATTATGATATTTAATCAGGGGCCAGGTGGCCCTGGCAACAATATCATAATCACAGAGATTCCGCTTTTAATATCAATGTAAAGTATTTAGAATAGCGTTCCAGAAATTCCTATAATAAAATGTAATTTCTTTGCTAAATATGCGGTGAAGAATGGTTTATTGCTGACAAAAGGCTAGGTTATCTCCATAAGATCCATGAGCATACTGTTAAAGATAATGAAGCATAAGTAAGATTTATTATTAGATTAAAAGACAGCTGTTGTACTCTTCCATATCCAATCGTCTTCGGCAAAGATGAGAGATTTTTTACCTATTCAAGAAGCATATTTAGAAACAAATTTCAATAAAAGCTGCGTGAAACTGCTGTCACCGCAAAACCATCCTCGAGCACCCTTTACTTTGTGTTACAAACTGCTACGATTTTTTTTATCAGTTGAACTGTGGTGATTTGAAGGTATTCATGTGATATAATGGGGCTATTAACTAATGTGTTTCTGTAATCAAATGTTTACTAGTTTGTCCCTGTTGGTTTCGTTACTAAGGGTATGTTCACACTGACAAATGGGTGAGGAATGGAAAAGCAATCTGCTCTTCATTTCTGCTTGAAATTCTTCCTGTACAATATGTACAGAGCAATATCCCATTGTGTTTAATGGGATTTCCCTGTGTTGTTCCCACTGCAGAATTTTCTGCCGCAGATCCACTTTCCGCCCAAAGGCTATGTGCACACTGAGGAAAAGGCGAGAAATTCAGCTTGAAATTCAGCTTGAAATTCCTCCTGTAAAATATGTACAGAGCAAAGTCCCATTGTGTTCAATGGGTTTTCTGCTCTGTTGTTCACACTGCAGAATTTCCGAGCAGAATTTTCTGCTGTAGATCTGCTAGAGGAATCCTATAGTAGTCAATGGGGGGCTTAAATTCTGCTTGAATTCTGCCTGAAAACTTTCTGCTTCAATTCCTCGAGAATTGCTCAGTGTGCACATAGCCAAAGAGTTAACATGTTAATTCTTTGGGTGGATTCTGATAGAGTAATCCTATAGTCAATGGGGGCTTAAATTCTGCTTGAATTCTGCTTAAATTCCACTTGCATTCTGCTCGCATACTGCTAGAGCTGAACAGGTGAGGAATTTCAAGCAGAAAACTTTCCTCTTCAATTCCTCACTGAATACTCGCCTATTCCTCAGTGTGAACATACCCTTATGTTATGCACCACAAAAATTTCTAAAAACCGACACAACAAACCCACCATAACCAACATATTTATTACAGCGGTCACTTTATTTACAATGACCTCAAGATACAATATTTTAATTTTTTTTTTTTCATTTTGGGATGACATAGAGATGGGATCTATTTCGGATTTTTCCAAAAGTCAGAGTCCGTAATTTTTGGAAACCTGCTCCGAATTTTTTTTCCCTTGCTTTCTAAAATTGCAGCCACCATTTTAGAAAGCTGGAAGTGTTCCGGGCGGGAAAAGCGGTTTCCCATGATGCCCGGAACACATCCAATCAGCAGGGATCTTGCACTAGCCCACCCCCTGTGTGACGTCGGTGTTGCTTTAAGAGGAGCGGTCACATGACCGCACCCCGCAGTCTGCAGAGAGAGAGGAAGGAGTCTGTTACTGCACACAGCTCGTCAGTGACAAAACGCTGCTGCTGCTGTACGCTGCTGTACTCTGCTGTACTGACTATCGAGAAGATATTTACAAAAGAAAAAACCACAAGATTATTAGAAAAGTGGAGAGGAGAAACATATAGTGATTGTGTATAAGTACTATACTGTCACCCTTGTGAGAGTGTATATGACATAGGTGTTATCCTGAGGCACAAATATACCTTGTGCATTTGTGGAGAATAAAACTCTAAAAAAAAGGTCTCTACAGATATTCCAAGTACAATAGTTGGCTTCGTGCATTTGACTACTGTTGCTCCTGCCTGGCCTCCATGTTGGCTACTGCTGCTCCTGCCTGGCCTCCATGTTGGCTACTGCTGCTCCTGCCTGGCCTCCATGTTGGCTACTGCTGATCCTGCCTGGCCTCCATGTTGGCTACTGTTGCTCCTGCCTGGCCTCCATGTTGGCTACTGCTGATCCTTCCTGGCCTCCATGTTGACTACTGTTGCTCCTGCCTGGCCTCCATGTTGGCTACTGTTGCTCCTGCCTGGCCTCCATGTTGACTACTGTTTATCCTGCCTGGCCTCCATGTTGGCTACTGTTGCTCCTGCCTGGCCTCCATGTTGGCTACTGTTGCCCCTGCCTGGCCTCCATGTTGGCTACTGCTGATCCTTCCTGGCCTCCATGTTGACTACTGTTGCTCCTGCCTGGCCTCCATGTTGGCTACTGTTGCTCCTGCCTGGCCTCCATGTTGGCTACTGTTGCTCCTGCCTGGCCTCCATGTTGGCTACTGTTGCTGCTGCCTGCCCTCCATGTTGGCTACTGTTGCTCCTGCCTGGCCTCCATGTTGGCTACTGTTGCTGCTGCCTGCCCTCCATGTTGACTACTGCTGCTCCTGCCTGGCCTCCATGTTGGCTACTGTTGCTCCTGCCTGGCCTCCATGTTGGCTACTGTTGCTGCTGCCTGTCCTCCATGTTGACTACTGCTGCTCCTGCCTGGCCTCCATGTTGACTACTGTTGCTCCTGTACTGGCCTCAAATGACTATTGCTGGACTTCCACTGGCCTCCAATGACTACTACTGCTCCTTCACTGCAGAGAAGAGATAAATGAATTTGCAGTAGGAACTGAGTGAATTCCAGTTTCCCCGGAGTGGATCCATCTTTTTTCAGCACCCGAGCAGTATGGAGTGGAGCAGACTTTAAAGCCTGCAGCCTGAGGAGCCAAATACAGATAGGAATGAAGTGATTCGCTATCGGTTTGAACTTGGTGCGCTCATGCAAGAAAAGACACCTGTCCATCATGCAGGTCGTATATGTATATGAATTGAGGGCAATTAACTAATTATATTATTAACTTTTACTAATTCTATTATCAGCTAAGCAGCTTACCAGGAGACAATGCTCTTTACAACAATTCAGTCAGTATAACGTCATTGTATGGTTACAGAGATTTTGGTTCTGTTTGATAAGAGAGCTGGCCATACAATGTGAGCACCCCCAGGATTCTTGGCTACTGAATGTGGACATGCAGCAGCTGTATACATGTACAGTAAAAACTTGTCCCGCTCCCTGCACACTCACTGTGAGTGAGCAAAGGACTGGGAATTCCTGGGTTCTTTTTTTGAACAGAGAAAACACCAAATATCGGCATGGAGGGAGCATAGACCACAGTTTGACAGGAAGGGAGACACCTTGCGGCCATATGTATAATGTTGATTTGAACATAAAAAAAATGTGAAAAGAAATAAAGAGAATATATTGTAAAACTATTTGCATTTAAAACCCTTGTTAATTTATTTAATAAAATCTTTTGTGACAGTGTCTCTTTAAGCAAACCATCATTTTACTTACTGCTTTTGCCTTCAAAAAAATCGTAGTGTTGCGGGATGGTCTGGTTTAAAATTTGTCATGTAAAAAACCCTCCAGATTTACTAAGGACAATAGGACACATTAATAAATCTGTCGGTTTTGGAAACTAAAGCCCTGAGGTGTAAGGACCAGACAATCTTAGTAAATCAGCCTCACTGTCTTTCAGTGGGTTACTGGGCTCGACCACCTATAGTACCTCCACTCGGATGTCCCAACAGACAACAGGGTTGATAATTCTTTTCCTATTTAATAATCGTTATGTGTGATACACATCCATCCAGAGTGGTCTCTTTGACTATGGCTAAAACTATTTTAGCAAAATGGGATAAGGTGTAATGAATGAAGATAACCTGTCAAGCAATTGTAATGGCAAGAATAGTGGAAGGTGTGTAAGATCACTGCTTGTTGCAAGTGCACAGAAATTCAACCTCCGGTACAATAAAACAGAGTAGCTGGAGATCCAGAACAAATCGTGATACATAAGACTTGAGGGTAAGTAGAAGTTCAATACAGGTAAGAATGGAGACACAGTGGCCCAGACATACTGATGTGTCTCGACCAGAATTCAATTGAAAAAGTGGCACATGGGATTTTCCTCCGTATTTATTATGCATTTTAGACACTTTTTCTTTGGGTACAAAAAACATGAGTAACCTGCAGCGCCATGCTCCAAAAAAAAAAAGCACCAAAATCTTAAAGAAAATTTAGGTGCACTTTAAAGCCAAGTAATAGCTGTTGTAATTTAAGAGTAGACAGACTTTAAGTGCAACAGACAATCATCTAATGTCATCTAATCTAAAGGGACATATTTATCAATTTGTGCCCCAAATAAACAAAAGGCACCTATTTTTTCCTTTTCAAGGTATAAGCCACTCTTGGGCGAGTAGGGTTTGGGTAGGCGCAGCAAGACGGAAGGAAGCCATGCCTAATTTTTAATGGTTTACACCTAGAAACAGCCATAGACCATGGAAAAAATCTACACCTTCTCCGGAAATTTACTAAGATGCATATATGTTTTACTAAATCCAGTCTTAATAAATGACCCCCTATATTTGCACATAGTAAATCTGAGCCAATTTGTTTTACCTTTAAGAAGTATGCTGGATCTCAAACTATAGGAATTTAGAAACATAGAAGACTGTTGGCAAAAAAAGAGCGCTTGGTCCATTGGGTCTGTCTGTATATGATTTCCCTTATTTTATCTTAGGATAGCTAGAGATACAGATATACTCTATATTTATCCCCAGTATGTTTAAACTCTGTTACTGTAGATTTACCACATCTGCTGGAAATTAGATTTAGGCAACTATTACGCTTTTAGTAAAATAATATTTTCTTATGTTGCCCCTGGTCTTTCCCCCAACTAACCTCAGATTGTTGCCCTTTGTGATTATTTTCTCATGCCTGATCCTCCATAGACTCTACAGTCCAATTTTATGTTATGCTTGATTGGATTAGGTCCCAGGTGGAACACATCCAACCGGTTGCCATTGGTGTTACCGTGGAGGGTGGCTGGAGATCGTTGGATATACAGTATGTGAACCCAACCTTACTGGCTCCTAAAAAAAAGTATTATAATTTTATACACTTACATGTTCTACAATTTATGTAAACAAAGCCTACCATGTAACAATGAACAAAAAAGTGAATGAAGCCAACATTCAACATAGATAAAGCACTGAGGAAGCAACTCTTGTGATATCAACTACATTTCAAGACATTGAAATATATATATTATACTTATTAATAGTCTTCAAAAAAGTTTCTCCTGGCATCTGGAGTAATTAGATGCAACCCTAAGGAGTCCTGGAAAACATGGATACAATATATGGCTTTTCTCTAGATGCCAGGAGTAGAATCTCAAGCATTCAGGTGCGGTCATGTGGCCAAACCCAAACACTTTTCTGGAGTTTGCTCAACACTACTCCTCAACTAATGTCTAGTGATGAGCGAACATCCCGTTGTTCGTTTCGAATCACGAACATGAACTGAAAAAAAAAAAAGATTGTGATCGGTTTGTGTTCGTGCTCGCCAAACATTCATGAATAACGAAAGTACAGTAGAAGCGTACGTTTTGGTCTACGCA